>NC_081412.1:32966425-33198925 GCF_030272615.1 Cryptomeria japonica | reverse complement strand
AACATATTATTATTGAATTTCTTTTACTAGTGTCTCCATAGTTCTCACAGACATAGGTGCACAATTTTTTGAATAACTTTTGATATTCGTATCCAAATTTAAACAACTTTATATATTATTGTAGTGCACTTGATTCTTTACAATTTAAAAAAAAATTGTATGTTTGATTTGTTTAGTGCAACTTATGCTTCGCGCACAAATAGGTACCGAATTTTCAGGATGTGCTTGATTGGAAAAATCATAAAAAAACCAATACTCAACAAAAAATTACAAAAAAATACACATCTTCTAGTTCTCACTCTTAACTATCTTTCTACCAAAGGATTTGTCAAAATACTAAATCTAACTATGACTTTTTTGATGCACACGTCAGACACTATGTTATGTTTTTCAGAAAAAAAATAGGGTTAGTTTTTTGTGCGCGAAGGATTTGACCCCCTTAATCGTATCCAATTTTGAAAAAGTTTAGTAGTTTGGAAACTAGATTTAGAGTACTACAATATTTTTTCTTTGATTATCTTCATATCTTGAGTGGATGACTTTCAAATTTTGCCTCTAAGTTTAGGTTCATCTGATTTCAGAAAAAAAGTGTCCACTTATACCCCCCCTTTTGACCACCATCTTTGTGCACTTACCCTACCTCTAGTTTGATTACCGGTTGCAATTTCCAAACTAGTTCTATTCATAATTTTGCATTTTCCATTCTTGAATTGTAACTGAAATCCTTTTTCAACTAATTGTCCAACACTCAAAAAATTATGCTTTAAACCTTCAACATAGTAAACATTGTCGGTATTATGCTTACCATCAAGAGATATAGTACCTTTTCCTTTGATCGAACAAGCTTTGTCATCTCCAAATCTTACTATACCTCCATTATATTCCTGAAAAGTCAAGAATTTACCTTTATCACCAATCATATGATGCGAACATCCTGAATCAATGATCCATTCATCCTTAACTTCAACTTTAGCTGTCAGGCCTACTCTACTGGTTGAACAGTAAGTGCCGGTTGATCTTCTGTTATAGCAACAAAGACCCATCCATTGTCTGCCAGACTCATCAGAATCATTAGTGACTCCTTCATCAATAAGATAACAAGACTTGTCTTTATTCTTCTTAAATCTGTATCTTTGATATTCAGGGTTAGGCTTGTATGTTCTTCTAGCTTCTTCTTTCAATCTTGCATGTCTATCAGGGCATCTTGAAGCCATATGACCAATCTTATTACAGTTAAAACATTTAAAGGGTGCTTCACCTTCATACTTACTTCCAATTGGACCTTTAGGCATTTTCCTTGCAAATAATGCTTCAAGTTCTCCATTTTCTCTCCCGCTTTCTTCAAGTTCTCTTGCATAAAAGGCTTTCCAATCAGACTTGTCAAGTGATGATGATGCAGATGATGTTGATGCCTTAAAAGCTAAATCAGTTTTTATAGTAGCAACAAGACCAAATTCCTCAATTTCAAAAGCTGAAAGTTTTCCAATCAATGTGTCCCTAGTTACTGATGTATTAGACATTGTTCTTAACTCATTTATAGTAGTAACTTTCATTTTGTATGCCGGTGGCAATCCTCTTAAAACTTTTGAAACAATTTCATCTTCACTTAAGGTTCCTCCACAACATTTAATACCCAAAACAATTTCATTAACTCTTTCCATAAAAGCAGAAATCCTTTCATCTTCTTCCATTTTCATATTTTCAGAAGCTTTCAAGTTTTGCAATTTTGACTATGTAATCTCCTTCATTCAATGTTTCCAGATGGTCCCAAATAGCTTTAGCATTAGATCTATCTGATAATCCCATGATTTGGTGATATGATAATGCACTCAAAAGTGCTTCCCTTGCTTTGCAATCATTTTCTTCATCTTTATCCAAATTTGGAGGATTAGGTTGACCTTGAGTAGGAGTAGTATAGCCATTCTTTGTAACTTCCTAGATGTCTTTTCCAATACAATTCAGATGTGTCTCCATCTTGATCTTCCATATGCCATAGTTGGTTCCATCAATTTTAGGACTATCCTTCCTGAAATAGTTAGAAGACATTGGATCTCCTCAAGCTGTTAAACTTTTGCAAAAAGATGACTAGGCTTTGACACCAATTGTTAGGTCCCGGAGACAACTGAGAGGGGGGGAGGGTGAATCAGTTGTCCAATAAATTCAAACCAAAAACAACTTAACCAAACTTAATGCTTAATATCGGTAAATCAAACTTAATGTCGGTAGATAGTTTATCAGTTAATTGTAGTATCAGTAAAGATTAATGCATGAAATAGAAAGACAACAACATCCACAACACATAACACTAGTATTTCTACGTGGAAACCCAGTAAGGGGAAAAACCACGGTGGGAAACCTTACCCACAATCAGATGATACTACTGCAGATAGTATGTGTATACAATAGGGGGTCTGCACATGCAGAAAGGCCAAGCGCCTAGAGCTCACTACTCAAACACAAATAGGAGTCACACTGACTACAATTGGATGGTTAAATCCAATAATGATGTACTTCTCAAAATAGCATCTTCATATGCTAGATTCAGTACCAGTTCAGTTCTGATGTGCCTTCACAAAACCTTCCTTCAACCTTCAAATGATGTCTGCGTGTATAGCTCTGCTGATATTCACATATACTGAATTACAATCCTTTTCACATTTGCCCATTGATCTCACAAATGAGATCTTACATTTATACTAAAGCCTAAGACCAAAATGTATAGGTCGGCTTTACAAAAGATATTAAGTATAATAGTTTACAAGTAAAACAATAACCGATGCAATATCTGATTCAACATGTCGGCTTAATGCATTTACAACAATAATAAATCATCTCCATAGCATGCTATGCTGATCTGGCATAGATAAGCCTATTGGTGCTTATCCTGGACCTATTTGCCAGTAACAACAAATATGTAATCATGAATATACCAATGAACAAATCTTAAAGACGAGGTGTCCAAATGATGTCTTCGACATAACCAAGTATTTTACATGTCATTCCAAGTACCGGTGAACAATACATCCTATCGGTGAACCAGATACCGATGACTGTGCATAAGTCACTTGCTTGCCAGTGAACATTGCCAGAGTTGATAAGTATTGACATCAATTAAAAAACCATATCAACATATCCAAAATACCAACAATCTCTTACTCTGCTCCACACGGTGTGAAATACACACTACATTTCTTACACTCTATTTTCTTGCTTGTCTTAAATCTGCAACAACACACTTCAATTCACCTTCAACAACACACACTTAGCACTTGGCAAATTTTTTTTTATCTCAATCATTCAAAATGATCACAACACTTTTACTTCTTAGAATTTTCCCTCCAAAAACAAATTTTCCCTTCAAAAAAGATTTTACCTCCAAAACAGATTTTCCCTCCAAAGAAAAATTCAAAAACACTTCTCGAAATCAAGAAAACAATCTGCTTTGATTTTAGCCTTTTGATTTTCTTCCTTTCTCATACTGTCTTTCTATTTTCATCCAGCTAACTTTGTGTTCTGGCATGACTTTTGCATGAAACACTCATTCTTGGAAATGAAACTCCTAGCTGTCATTTGCTCAACATTAACTAACCTTATTTGTTGTTGTGTAGAATGACAAAAAAACTTCTAGATGCGTATCAACTTTAGCATCATAGACCAATCAGAAAGATTTGTCCAACTAAGGCCTCGTAACTCACTCAAAATCATGAAATATGGTTAAAATCATACAAGACATCCTCCATAATATCCTCATCATTGGGTCAAAACATGGTCAAATTCTTATGTGGACCCCTTCTATGTCGGTACTGTGGACTACCTTTGTGTCATCATTTACATATCCATAAACCAAAGAAAAGATGGTTGGGTGAAATACCCATCGCTTTCTCAACGTCACAAAATATGCCTATGGTATGGCAAGACTATGTACCTTCATCTATTGCCTTATCCCATGAGATCATCTTTCATCTATCTTCTTGACTGCGGGCTGGTGGGGCATGATGCAAAATATGTCATATGATCTACTCTTACTATTTGTGGTATTTGGGCCATAGTTCATGCACGCTCGCCACGTGTTGGCACAACACATCTTTTTGATAGCCTTCTTTTCTCAATACCGTGGAGCCCCTCTTGAGCACCACATGATGTTACCTTGCTTCATGTCATGGTGATAAACACGATGTGATATCTACTCTTCTTTTCGCTAGCCATCTTTGGTCTACACAAACATTTTGACCTACAAAATAGCGATCAACCTCTATTCTCTGTCTATGCATGTGGTGATAAATACAACGTGTTGTGTAAACACTATTACACCTTTTTGTGTCAAGCCAATTCACCCAATGCACACTCCATACTTGTCCACCTTGCTTGCATTGTTCTCATTGTTCTTTACTCAACCTATGCCAACTAGAGACATCTCCAAATTTTTCCTTTTGACCTTCATCTGGGGCATTCATCATCATGCATCTTTGTCTAGTGCATTACTTCAATTGTTGATAACACGATGTGATTACCGTACATCAACATACAACACCCTGCCTTTGTCTTTTTCTTCTCCTGAGACACACATCAACCTGCATCTCTATCCCATGCAATAATTCAATTGTTGGCATCAGTGATAATCAAATTCCGACAACCGAAACTTATGGGAGTAGGCTGAGTTGGGAGACTAAGTCCCAGGATCAGGCCAAGCTAGATGACTAAGTCCCAACACTTTTGCCTTGAATTTGGATTGCAGGTTAGTTATAGTTTGTATTTTCACATACTTTTCCAAAATTAGGTTTTGAGTCTAATGTCTTACTATACCTGTAGAAAACTATAAATTTAGCTTACTTTCTCCTAATGCACTCATTATTACTTACAGTTGTATTTCACATTGCAACTCAACAATGAAGGACCACTGCATCCACTTTGTGCTTATCCTAGTGGATCATTCTCCTTTTGAATGCAATCAAAATGGAAATAGGCTTAGTTTCCTAGTTTTTATTCATTAACCTAGTGAGCCCTATTTCCCCATATTACAATAAGAAATTAGCACAAATTGAAATATCAAGCAAACCAAAAATTTTTAGACAAGGGGGAAATTATTACAACCTGAGAAGACCTATTTATCTTCTTGAAGCACTAAAGTAAAAAGAACAAAGGTAAAAACAATAACAAAATATTTCAAAATTAATGAGCTAAGAAACATAATTGAAGAGACATTTCAAAGATTTGAAAGAGAAGTAAAGGAAAAACAAGTTATTTTCTAGCAAATAATTGGTTGTATATGTGGATTGTAAGGCTCAAAGTATTTTTTTTGGAAGAGATAATGAAAGAGGAGAAAAACATAAAATTGTACGAATAGATCATAAAAAAAGGAGTTCATGAGAATAATGAGAGAAAAAATAATATAATTATGAAAGAATGTTCAAAAAGTAATTTTAGAGGGAGCTTCAACAAAGAAAAAGGAAAATGAATAATAACATCATTGTCACCCTAAGGCATAAATATATTAAAGTTTTTTAATAGTGAAGATGTTAGCAATTATTTCATGTATCATCACAATGATCAATTCTTTTCTTATGAAGTTGCTTCAAAGCATGATTGAAAAAAAATCATCAAAAAAAGGTAAGAAAGTAAAAGAAAAAATAAGTTTTAGACTAAGAAACTCAATAATAGATCATGAAATTACTTTGATACATAATAATTTAAATATATTGGTATGAAAAAAGGAACCTTATTTCCATTTTATTTACTTCAAATAATATTTGACATAGTTACCAAGAATAGGTTATGATGAAAAATGAAGATTTTGGTATCCTAAAGTAGTATAGAGTCACTATCCAAAGGCTCTAGAAAGAGGTTTAAATTAAAAATATGACTCAAGAATGAATTTAAATTTTTTTTGGAGCAACCTTGGAGTTAAAGAGAGGATTCTATTTGTCTCCTACTCCTTTTAGTTTATATATTAAAAAATTTGATTAATGGATAAATAAAACTTGAGTATGGTTAACTTTTGGGACAATTTGTTGTGAGGTTTATTTTGCTAGTTTACAATATCATTTTGATTGCTGATCCTAATTAAAGATTACAACAAAACTAAGATGTTCTTGAATTTTTTTTTAAAAAATAATAGAATGCAAACTAACACCAATAAAACTAAGATCATATTCTTCTCCAACAAAGAAGTATAGCTTAAATTTTAACTTTTACCTTGAAGGGAGTACTCTAGAAGATATCATAGAGTATGAATACCTTGGTATTGACTTTAAAAAAAACCTCAACTAGAAACCTTGTAGAAGGAAGAGATCCTTGTTTGTATGGAAAACACTTTAGGGTTAAAAAATAGAAGTGAAGAGGAAAATTTATTTAATAGGAAAGCTATCCAAATTCTATTCGGTCTACTAGTAATTCCAATAGTGATTTATGGGTGTGAATTATGGGATACCAACATCTCAAAATTAAAATACAAGTAAATAAAGAGAATCCCAAAACACATCATCTTAAGAAAATTCAAACTAAACTCTTCAATTCCTAATGATATTCTTCTAGCTATAATAAGTACATTTCTTATTGAGTCCATTTCTATGGGGCATCTTGTAGGGCATCTAAAAAATCATATAGATTGAGAAAACTAGAAAGAGGTACAATTGGAATTATTGAGTGGGACTAAGATTGTGATCTAAACAAGTCTTGAATGAGAAAATAGTCAAATGAAATACTAAAATGCATGTCCTAATAATTACAAAGAAATATATATTTTTACTATAGATAAAATTTGCAATCCTCTATGATAAAAGACATTATGGAGAAAAATGAAATATTACATTTATAAATTTAACCCCACTTGTGATTTTCAATAAAATCCTCTATAAGGATAAATATCTGTTGGAGAGTAGAATCTTTTATGGCTCAATAAGGGACTAACTTATATCTCTTCAATGTGAAATAGAGAGATAGAAGAGGCCAAAAGAAGAATGAGAAGAAACAGTTTGTGTTTTTTGCACATCTAGGGTAATAGAATGTATAAAAAAATCTTATTTGAGTGTAAAGTTTACAATGACATCTACATAACTTGTTGGTGTGAATAAGGTCAAATCCTAACTACTTCCTAGTTAGCGCCTATTCACATTGTTAAGTTTACTTAGGATAGCTTAGTTGTCACAAGGAACTCTCAATTAATATTGTTCATGTTAGTTATCTTACGCGTCATTCTAGATAGAGATGAGTTACACCTCATTACTTAATATTAGCTACATAATGCATCATGCATTTAATTTTGTATCAAAGATAGTTGCAACAACCTCATCATCTCTTGCCTATAAAAGAAAGGCTTCATTTGTACATTGTATCATATCAATTTCATCTCATACCATTTCGATCTCCGTGGTTCATTATTGCTCATATTCAATGTGGTTGGTTTATTTCTTGATTGAACCCTAGAAGTGTAGCCAACTTTATAATGAGCTTTTAATCATTCTAACATAATTTACTCAAAGTAATTTAGCAACAACCTTCTTACAAGATTTGTCCAAAGAAAAGATGTCTAATTAAAAAAGAGAGTTTCTCATCAAATGAACAAAAAAATATCAATTCAAAAAACTAAAATTATAAGATTGACTATCCCAAGACTATATTCGACCTCAAAAGCATTAAAAATCTTCTATTCTAATTTAATATGAAAGATTAAATCTTAAATTTCCCACAATACTAAATTAAGTTCTAATACTTCTAGAATATTTACTAATTATGATCATGATAGTATTGATAGACATCAACCCACTTTGGGTGTTATGCATTTGTCACTTCAAGAGGTCGACTTGAATAATAAAATTTTTTCAACTTTTACGGCTTTGTACACGTGAAGGTTTAATCACCTGATAAATTATGCTTTTGGATTTTAAAATAATATTAAATATAATCTTTAATTGAATGAATGAAATTAAAATCATATATATAAACAATTAAATGTAGTAATTAATGAAACAAGAAAAGTTTGATTAACTATAAAAATACGTTCAAATTATTATAAAATCGCTAACAGAAGCCCTTAGACAAGGTAGATTGTCGACCATAATATATATAGGGTATTACACTATGATATTGTATATTATTTTCTTAAAGACAATCTATCTGTGCTATGTTGTAGCCACGACATATCCATGACAATATGAAGGCAATGCCTCTTACACTACTTTTGTTATTTTCTGAATGCCAATGTATTTACAAGTAAATTGTGATATTCCTAATAGGATTCAACGTGTAGTCTTTCAGTCAAAATCATTGACACATGTTTACTAAGTAGTCATTCACAAGAACCCATATTTCATGAGAATGAATGGTCCACTTAATATATTGTCACTCAGAAAATATTGAATACTAGTGTAAGAGGCATTTCCTTCTTATTGCTATCGATGGATATGTCATGGCTACTATAGATAGATTGTCTCTAAAAAATAATACTATATAATATAGTAGTGTAAAGAGGCAATGCCTCTCATATGGGTGTGGATGTCATGAAAGAAAATAAGTTTGCAGTCTGTAAGTTGATATATATTTTATGGTTGACAATCTACCTTGTCTAAGAGTTTATGTTGGTGATTTTATAACAACTTGAATTTATTTTATAGTTAATTGAATTTTTTTTCATTATTTATTCCATAGAGTTGTGAATATTAATATATATATATTTATTTTAATTTCATAAATTTTTAGTTTTTGGATAAGTAATAATATATATATATTTTAAATAATAATAATTAGCAAAGAATTTATTTTTCTTTAAATTAAAAATATTTAAAAAAAAATATATTTCTAATATTCTTTATTAATTTTTCAAAAGAAAAATTGTTAATTTTTTATAGTTATTGATATTATAGTAGTGTATAATTATGTTTCTAAGTAGAATCTTTCTTTCTTTTTTTAAATAGATTATTTTTCTAATTTTTAGTGTGAGGATATTTATTGGTAATTTCTTATTTAATATTTTTTATTATTAGTTTTTTAATTGGTATTAATAGAAATGTAGATCTAAATTCTATCATGATATATTTTATTTTGTCTATTTATTGAAATTACATATTTACTATTTTAAAACAAGCACATTCATATGGAGTGCAATACAAATTTTTGAACTTTCTTGATATAGTTTTCTATTTTCCCTTGTCTTTCAAATAGGGTCATTTTTTTGTGATAGGCATATCTTACTTACAAAATAGATAATACATTCAATATTAAAATTATATTTTATGTCATATTTTTTTAAACCTAATTCTAAGTGTTACATGTATGCAAAATAATGTCTCTTGCAATTTCATTTGACACTCACACACAAAATGTGATGTTGACTATTTTCATGAATAAATTTTATAAGTTGATATGACATGAAAAGGCTTCCACATAAGTAGGCACAATCTAAGGTGATTTGATCAAATCCCATTTGATTGTTGATGAAATTGTTACTTTATTGCACCTTATACTAAGCTTACTTGGGTAATTAATAATTCATTACTTATGTAGATTAAGAAATTGTTGATCACATGTGTCATCTCCTTGATTAATGGGAGCACATTCCACCACTAACTTATTCAACTCCTTCATTGAAGGTAGTTAGGTGTCACCTCTCCATCATGAAGTAGATTTATTTTGACACCACTACTCAACCTCATAGGGACTCAACCTTATAGCTAAAATACACCCCCCCTCATCTAATTGACATATTTTTTTCATTATCCTGATTGAATATTTCACAAAGTAGATAGAAGACAATCCATTAGCCAATTTATTATTGGAAAAAAATAACAAGATTTATCCTACTTTATATTATTTGCAACTATGGTATCCCTCTTGCCATCATTATAAATAATGGTAAGCCCTTCAGAAATAAATATGTCCACTAACTTTGCAATTGATTCCATATCCAACATCATTTTTCCTCTCCTTACTACCCACAAGGTAAAGGGAAAGCTAAGGCTTCTAACAAAACTATACTAAAAATCATTAATAAAAAAATCAATGAAGCATTTTTCTCGACCTAGTTTGGGATAGATCCTTGATTTATGTCATATGGAGAAAGGTAACGTTGCATAATTTTGACATTTGACACTTGAATCAAAGAAATAAAAAAGATAAAAAATTTGTAATTGTATTTGTTGAGCTATTAAGCTTTCACAAAAATCATAATCAAGATACTAATGCTAATCTAAGTTGGTTTTATACATACCAATTTTTTACCGATCTATCTTGTAATTATCACTAACAATCCAACTATTCAGGTCCTGATAGATTCACCCCTCTTATATCAAATATTATCCATCTATCTTGTGTTGATGGATGTATCCTTCCTATATTAGGTGTTATCTATTTACACTAAGCTTATCCCTTTGGCAAGAAATATGTTGGTTGTTGACTTGTTTTTTATTTGATCTATTTCCCACTTATTTCTCTTTTGATCAATACCTTAACCTTTGATATTTAATCTTGATTTGTTTATATTTTGGATCTTTTCATTTAACCTATTTTGAGGAAGCTCAAGGAAGCCTTGATCTTGATATCATGGTGAAAGTGAGGAATGAGGAATGGTTATTGCTTTTAATTCTATGTTGATTTTAGAGTCCTAGTCCATTCAAAGGGATAGAAAAGTCACTTTGGTTATCCATATCTAAGTGTGTATATATATAATTTTTCCTTAATAAATTATGTGATAATGTTACAAAGAATAAAAAAGAAACAAAAGACATATTCACCCATCTTGCACATCCTATCATATCCTATCCTTTTTGCACTTTACTCTCCATCTCATTACCCATATATATTCTTATCTTATATTTGATCAATGGGATAGCATACATATAGTAGTAGAGGAAGAAGAATCACTAGAATAAGAAGGGTGAGTAAATTAGGGAGTAGATGTATTATAGGTAGAAGCAGAGGAAGCCATTTTATTATTAATGATACAAAGATTATCAATATCAAAGGCATCATCATGTGTGATAGATTATTTAGAGATGTTTTTGTTTGTTAAGGACAAGTGGCCCAAGTAAACTCTTCTATATCCACATATAGATCATTAATAAAAATAGAATTCTCATTATAATTAGCCTAAATGAGAATTCCTTGACTAAAATATAAATAAGCCATATGATGGTTTACATGTGCACTTCATCCAAATGGTAAATTAGGGTTGTAACTAGATCTTGACATAAACAAAATTGAAAAAGATAATGAAATTAAAGGGTAATTGGAATATATATTATAAAAATTGTAACCAACCTTAGATTAAAAAAATTAGTAATAAAAACTAGAATATAAAATATTGAAGGGAAAATATAAGGGAGGATGGATTCACCAAAATGTAGGAAGAGTACAATCCTTTTACATAAATCTAAGTTAAACATCATAAGCATTCAAAATGTACCCTAGACGAAAGAGTTGATAATGCTAAATGTATGAAACAAAAATCCTAAAAAACAATCAATACTGATACTTAGTTGGAAATTTGATG
This sequence comes from Cryptomeria japonica, assembly GCF_030272615.1. NCBI lineage: Eukaryota > Viridiplantae > Streptophyta > Pinopsida > Cupressales > Cupressaceae > Cryptomeria > Cryptomeria japonica. The sequence continues at coordinate 33,187,443 of NC_081412.1, read as the reverse complement.
TAATTAAAGTCACCACCTATCAATACTGGTTACTTTTAGAATTTCAAGATTAGTCACTAACCTACAAGCTCAACATATAAAAGTGTAGATTTGAACCTTTTTCTTGGATGTGATCTCAATAACTCCCCAAAACTTTCACTTTCAAGCTTTCATGAATTTCCATGTATATTTCTACATAAAAACTTGATTTTGTAGAACAAGAGTTTGCGTATGATGATGATAATTGCTCCCTTGTTTCAATTGTAAGAAAAAATAATAAGTGTAGAAATTATAGAGAAGAACAATGGCACATAACACTTAGATTTATGTCGAAAAAATTCATAAAAATATACCAATAAAAAACCACCGGAAAAATATCTTTCATATTGATTCTCTAGAATTAAATAGTTACAATGTTTAATCTTTGAAAACTGTACATCAAAACATGACTTCGAGCTGCATAAAACAACCGATTTGTAGAGTCCTAATTGAAGACAACTTACTAAATATCATAAGTATGACTCACACAACTACATGTAAAACACATGTTGAAGTTACTATTTATAGTAAGTCTCAACCACATCTAGATGACAATCAAAGATGACTTAACCCTTGCTAGATGAGACCCCAATTTGGAATTCACATTCCAATATCAAATAGTTAAACAACTTAGAAAATGACTAGAAATAACAAGCAAGTGTATATTTTTAGTGGTTGTCATGGTTTTATTGGCACTCTATTGTTTTAGATATGTTGTCTCTAGACTTTATTTTTACTAGATTGTATATGCATTGCTGATAAGCTCTAGTTAATCTATTTGTGTGTTATTTTTTGTTGTCTTTCTCTCCAAACCTTTTGTTTCGATGGTTTTTTATTCTACCATTTCAGAGTAAGGGGCCCTTTTGCCACTTGTTCTAATAAACAACAAACAAGTGTGTAGTGGATGTCCTAGATAAGAATGCAACTAGAAGTGTAATAAAATGCTCTAAATTTAGTGCTAAATCATATAACTTGAATGCTCTAAGCAGATTCCATTCTAAATATTATTCTAAGATATTTATAAAATGAACTAGAATTATCTTTTAGATACAATTTCAAGGATAATAAATGAAACACTTTACATGATTAGTTGAACCATTATTGTCTAAATGAAATAAATAAAATTAACCTTAAATTTGATTTTGAATTCTCAAAATTTAAAATTCATTTTAACAAATAGAAATCTAAATTTAAATTATTCAGATAATTATATATATAATCTAAAAGAGTAGAAATATTCAAATTATATAACCATTTATTGTTTTTCATTGCATACTAAATATCAAAAGTCAAAACGTATTGGAAGAGCGCAATGAATGCAATTTTCTCCATTGCAAATATAAAATCCTGGATCTCCATTACGAAACAAATATCATTTTCCTGTTCTTTGAATTCAATGTCAACTTCCGAAAAAAATCAACTAAATATCAATTTCTTTTTCCATTTAAAATTTAATTTACACACAAACCACATGGACTAACATACCCAGAATAGATAGAACTTATTTAAAAATATACTAAATAGAAAAATAAAATTTAAAAGTATAACGCGTTACCTGATGTTGAACTGAATTTGAATCCAAAGTTTGAGCAGGATAGAAGAAAGCACACGGTAATGAGATTATATAGGCATATGTGTAACACAGAAAATGGCATTGTTCCGTGTGAATGGAAAACCAGGTGGAAAACCAGGTTGGAAAATAAGTACAAGATAATTTCCTACCCAAAACAGAAGACAATTTTTATTCGGTAAGGCGGTTTCTTGTGTAATAAAATAAGTAGAGATTTTATCGCACACAATTTTTATTGCATAAGATGGATTGTTGTGTAATAAAATAAATATAGATTTTACAGATGGGACCAAGTCTACCTCAACAACACAAATGAAAACGAGAGGAATATCAGGATCGGAATGGAGTAGGTAGTGGATTACATTTCTTATAATTTTTTGGAAGCAAAGATAAAGAAAATGCAGATATTTAATTTTTTTTATGTTTATAATATTTATATTTTATTTTTATGGTCTTTGTTTTTAATTAAGTGGAGAAAGGGCTCAATCTATTACAGATCAGAAACCAACTAACGAAAGATATGCTTCCTTACTGTTTCCTTCTTCACATCTTTTTTTCTTGAGACAAGAGGACCTACTAACAACACCATCATCAAACCTCCCAGTATTGAGAGAGGCATCCATCTTCCAGCTGTCATTAGTGGTATTAATATTTTCACCCTTTTGAATGTTTTCAATGGACTGTAGGCTCTTTTTTCTTCTAGACTTTGTGAATTTTCTTACTTCTCCATCACGTAGTAGAATTTTTCCCTACATTGCCACAAAGATGGTAAAGTATTAGACAGACTTTGTGCTAATTTGTTCTACCCGAAATCTAAATTTAGAGGCTAAGGAAATCTAGGTAGAGATCACTTGTCCATTTTAAACACACAAATTCTAGTATAAGTCAGCCATTTCCTGTGTTTAATAATTTTATCTATAGCACCAAAAATATCCTAATGAATTGTATACACTCCAAAATTCTAAGTGTAGGTCAGGTGGACAAATCCACAATAGAAAATTGGAGGGGACATCCTTCATGGGGTCAAAATTAGGAATCCACTTATGTAAACACAGAACATTCTGTCCCAAAGACCAAGGACAGTGTGAAATAATTCTAGTACAATCTTCAAGATTAAAAAAGTAAAAGAGGAAAAAATCGTTCTACATTGATATTACCTTAACACCACTCTAAATTTTCCAACCTTCGCGTAGACTTTGCCAGTGCGCATAACATCGTTTACTTCTTGTCGTCTGTTTTGGGTGAGAAATCGTCTTCCACCCACTTTCCAACATGGTTTTCCATTCACACGGAATAGTGTCAGTTTCCAGGTTACGTATATGCCTATATAATCTCATTACCATATGCCTTCTCCTATCCTGCTCAAATGCAAATTCAGTTCAGCTTCAGGTAGCAATTTATATATTTTAGTTTTCTTTTGCTATTTACTTGATTTAAGTTTTTCTCCATTCTGAGTATGTTATTCCATTTGGTTTCAGCCAGTGAATCATTTAAATTTTTAAATGTTTCATCTATTCTTAAGTATGTTAATGGAATAATAAAGTGTTGTATATAAAGAGATAGGTATGCATCGTTTGGGAAATAAATTAGGATTTTTAAAGTGATAAAGGATGTGATTGTGTATGGTTGAGATCTATGGTTAACCTTTTTTTTTTAGTACGAGTAATTTGGTTGAGCCTAATTCATATCATGGTTAATATTTTGTTTTGGGTTTTTACATTCTACATGATAAGATGATAAGATCTTATGTATTAAAACTGGTAACTTAAAAGAAGGTAATTACGTAGCAAAATTTTCAAGCTATTTTAGTCTATTTTTGGGTAATTATGTGTTCAATATATTTTTCTTTGATAGGAGATAAAAAGATTGCAAGATCAGATGATTGATGTTTTTGTACAAAGAAAAATGTTGAACACAACAAGCATGTGTGAGAAAACCATTGTGAGAGTCTAGGAGTCTCATGGAAAAATGTGGTCTTGGTTATAAGGGTTTTGTCAGGTCTTATGTTCCAAATTATTTGAAACATATCAAAATATATTTGGAACACTTATGAATACATTTCATGTTGGATCTTCATCTACAAGTGTCAAATTAGTTAAATCAAAATTATATTCCTTTTGTGATCATCATGGTCATACATTAGTTTCTTATATTGATCTATACTCACATTCTTTATTCAGTCAACATACTCATGATTCCTATTGTTGATTTCAAGAAGAAGTGTGCAAACCAATGTTACATGCTGCAAATAATTTGTTTGAACCTATCCTATGAGATTCATTTAATGGTTCTTTGGAGACTCGACCTCATGATCTTATGTCTACCACATGAAGCTCTTGCCAATTGAGTCAAGCTCCTAGCCCTAATTTTTCTTAATTTGTTTGTGATAGTTTTAGAAATTGTTTGGTCCTAAATATTGAAGAGTTGAGGATGCAGCATTTGACAGGTTCTAGGATAATAGATATATTGTTTGATTGAGATTTTGAGATTATAGGTTACAAAATCTTGGACATTTTAGATATTGATGAGATAACTACGCATAATCATAATTTGAAGTGAGCAATGATGATGAAAGAAACTCACCTATGATCAACCATAGATTGATCATCCTTGATTGCAAAGTGCCTACATTAATGATTGGAGAATATAGATTCATCATTTTAGGTAGAAGGCTATGAAGAGGAGTTGAATCTGTCATAGGGTTAGATTTTTTTTCTAGTGACATGTGCATTTTAGAACTTTTTGGATGAACGTGGATTCACATTCAAAAGTGTTAAAATACAAATGTTAAAATTCTTTTGAATTGAGTTATTCAATTTTTCTCTCTTTGATAGATGATTTATTAGGACACATAATGAATAGATCGGAGTCCTTAGAGATGGATCGTATATAATGATATCTTCAAAATGGTAGACTTTGCCCGTGCACATCACATCGTTTATTTCTTGTCGTCCGTTTTGAGTGGAAACCATCTTCCAGCCACATTCCAACCTGGTTTTCCATTTACACCGAATTATGACAGTTATCATGTTCCACATATGTCTATATAATCTCATTACCAGATGCCGCCAGCTATCCTGCTCAAACCTAACTTCATCTAACAAATTATATTTTAAAATTTTGTTTTGCAATTTAGTTGATTTTTGAATAACTTTTATCTATTCTGATTATGCGAGTCCATGTGGTAGCAGTGAATCAATCAAACTTTGAAAAGAAACAAAATTTTCTATTTAGTTGAATATTTTAAAGCTTTAATCAATTCTATGTTAATCCATGTGTTTGTAGGTGAAACAACCGAATTTTTAAGATGGGGAGGTACTTCGGGTACTTATGTTTTTTTATTGTGTTGACATGGTTTTGGGTGACGATCAGCTGCAATGTTGTGTGCTTAAGGAAGGAAAGAGATGCCCTCATTGCTTTCAAGAATGAGATATATCCTTCACTTAGCTTTAGTTCATAGAATGGACTAAATTGTTGTGAGTGGCGTGGTGTTGAATGCAGCCGAGAGACATCCCATGTCATCAAATTTCATCTTTCTCAATTTTCAGTAGATATCAATAAAGGTTATCCGACAACTGGCATGCTTTCTCCTGCACTGTTCAAATTGAAGAATCTGGAGCATTTGGATTTGAGCGCCAATTTCTTGAGTGGCGTTATACCCGCAGGTAAAGACACTTCTAATTTGCAACATTCTTTTATTTTTTAACTTGTGATTTTTCATTATTTTAGTGCAATGTGTTTTCTTGGTCTTTGACATTCAGAGCTTTCTAGTCTACACCGACTGAAGCATCTCGATCTCAGCTTCAATTATTTTGAAGACCACATTTTGAAGCATATATCCTCCCTTCACAATTTGATTTATCTCAACTTGTCCTATGCTGGTGTTGATCTGGACGGTAGCATTCAGTGGCGTCTGGGAAATATTTCCCAACTGCAAGTTATAAATCTTTCTAGCAGGCTATACATCCAGGAGGAGTCTTCCTTTTTCAGTTATTACTGTGGACCAGTGTACAGTTCCAGTTTGGAGTGGACAGAAATTGTGCAAGGGTTACAACATTTGTCGCTTCAAGGGGTCGAACTGAATATGACGGGAGAGCAATTGGAAGCTCCACTTTCTTGGCTCCACAATCTCCGCCACCTCAACCTCAAAGACTGTGCTCTGTCCGGCCACGTCCCCAATGCTTTACAAAACCTCAGCCACCTGTCCCACCTGCAGCTTGGAACTATCATGTCTTATGTGCTTGTGATGATAGGCGAGTATGCTCTCGCCTTCCTTAGGTGATCAAAAAGCTAGACTCATCTTTTTGTTTTCAATAGTGCATATGTTTAGTGAGCCTGTCACAGTGGGAAAAATTAATCACCCTTATGAGAATGACCCAAGTGAGTATAGTTGGACCTGAGCATTCCAACTCACTATAATAAATAGGTCTCTGATGATTAAAGTCTCAGAGGATGGGATTATTTGAGTCTTCTCTTTGAGATCTCTCATATCAGGCATTTTGTAGGGCCTCTCCAAGTCAACTCATTGAGTGGACAAATTCGAGCTTCAGTTGGCATGCTTTCAGCCTTGATTTATCTCCGACTCTCATCTAATCTGCTGAGTGGCAATTATGTTGATAAGTGATGCTGCTCTAGCATGCAGCTCCATGCAACTCCAGTTTGGACATGAAGCTATCCATTCATCACCATGCATAAGCTATTTTTAGTTAATAGTTTTTTTGTTTATTCATGCAAATAAAGCATGTACTCCAGCATGCATGAATCCTTAAGAATATTTTTAGTTTTGCTTTTTGCATGAGTTTGTTTTTAGTAAATAAAGCATGTTGTGCATGCACTTATTGTATTCTTAATTTAGGGAGTAGTTTGCTTTTTTTAGTTTGAGAGCCTTAGCTTTCCATGCAAAGCTAGGAATATATTTAGAACTGCAGTTATTATTTATTCTTCTAGACTGCAAATTCTTTATATATACAGCCTCTATGTAATTTTTTAATTAAGCTTCAATAAAGATATTGGTGTTTTTCTTCTTTTTGTTGTTATTATTTGCTAATCAGTTGGTTCAGAGAGGATAGGTCAGGTTCAAAATTCTACAAGTGGTATCAGAGCAGGTAAAATTGTTTTGGCTTAAAGTTTTATTGTTGGAATTTCACCAAAGTTAATAATGTCGAATTCTAACCATATGCTCGTTCCAGAATTTGATGGGAATGATTATGATTATTGGTGCATTAAGATGTTGACCTTTTTGATTGGAAAAGATTTGTGGGAGATTATTGAATCAGGTTATGAAGAGCCAACTGATTGGAATGCCCTTACAGCCAATGAAAGAACAGCAAGAAAGGAAGCAAGGAAAAAGAATGCTCAAGCTTTGTTTCACATTCAGATAGCTCTTGATAAGAGTTTATTTCCAAGAATATCAGGAGCAACAACTGCCAAAGATGCCTGGAAGACTCTACAAGAAGCTTACCAGGGTAATGATCAAGTTAAAGTGGTCAAGCTTCAGACATTGAAGCGAGAGTTTGAGAATTTGAAGATGCAAGAAGCTGAAAGTATAAGTGATTATTGTGTCAGAGTCAAAGATGTGGTCAATAAAATGGCTACACTTGGAGAAATTGTAAGCAATGAAGTTTTGATTAAAAGGGTGTTGAGATCTTTGACACCCAGATGGAATCATGTAACAATAATCATAGAAGAAAGCAAGGATTTGACAAAACTACAGTTTGATCAACTGGTTGGATCCCTGATGTCTCATGAAGAAAGATTGAAAGATTATTTTGAAGGTGTAGAGAAAGCATTTTCCTCTAAATTGCTAATCACAAAAAATGAAGATGCATGCAGCAGTAGTGCCAAAATCAATCAAGGCCAAGGTAAAGGGCAAAGCCAAAATTCTTCAAGAGGTAGAGGAAGAGGTGGCTCAAGAGAAAGTGGTGGTTTCAGAGGAAGAGGTAGAGGTAGATTTGATAAGAGAAATATTCAATGTTACCATTGTAATAGGTATGGCCACTTTGAAAGAGAATGCAGATTGAAAGAAGGTAAAAGTGCTAACTATGCTCAAGAAAGTAGTGACAATCCTCCTGATCACTTAATCTTATCTTGTGCCAAGGGTGAAAATACAAGTAAAGATGTTTGGTACCTAGATTCTAGATGCTCTAACCATATGACAGGGAATGAGAAGTTGTTCTCAACAAAGGATGGAAGTTTCAAATCCAAGATCCAGCTTGGTGATGATAAATCATTGGAGGTTACTGCCAAAGGAGCTATGGAGGTCCAAACAAAAGAAGGTATAAAGAGTATTCATGATATTTATTATACTCCACAATTGAAGCACAATTTGTTAAGTGTTGGGCAGCTATGTGAGAAAAATTATAAAGTAGTCTTTGAGAATAAGACTTGTACTATCTATGATAAGAATAAGGATAATAGAGTGATCACTGTTGTTCCTATGACAAGAAATAGGATGTTCCCCTTGAGGTTTGGTGAACATAACAATAGTTTGGCAAATATGGCTTATGAGGATTCAAGTTGGTTATGGCATCTCAGGTATGGGCATTTAAATTTTCATAGTTTGAAGTTTCTAACCTCACATGCATTAGTTTCTGGTTTGCCCAAGGTTGAGGAACACAAGGAGGTTTGTGAAGGTTGTGCTAAAGGAAAGCATGCAAGAGAAAAGTTTCCAAAGGGCAATGCATGGAGGGCTCATCACCCACTTCAGCTTGTTCATTTAGATATATGTGGTCCTATGCAGACTAAGAGTTTGGGTAAGTCATCATATTTCATCACTTTTATTGATGATTACTCACGAAATTGTTGGGTATATTTTTTGAAGGCCAAAGATGAAGCCTTGGATACATTCAAGAAGTTTAAAGCCCTTGTGGAAAATGAGAAAGGGTTCAAGATCAAATGTTTAAGGACTGATCGTGGAGGAGAATTTTTTTCAAAGGCTTTCCAAAGTTATTGTGATTTTAATGGCATCAAGAGGCAACTTACTACTGCATACACACCTCAACAGAATGGAGTAGCTGAAAGGAAGAATCGTACTATGGTTGAAATGGCAAGGTGCATGTTACAAACCAAGGGATTGAGCAATTCTTATTGGGGAGATGGAGTTGCTACAGCGGTGTACATCCTCAATCGTAGCCCCACTAGTACACTAGAAAAGATGACCCCTTATGAAGCTTGGTATGGTAAAAGGCCTAATGTTAATCATTTCAAAGTTTTTGGTTGTTTGGCTTATGTGCATGTACCGGATCAGAATAGACAGAAGTTAGATGCAAAGAGTGAGTCATATATTTTTATTGGGTATAGTGAGAAAAGCAAGGCTTATAGATTGTATAATCCCCTCACTAACAAGCTTATTGTCTCAAGAGATGTGATTTTTGATGAAGGGGGAGTTTATGGTCATAAAAAAGGCCATGTTGAGAAGCCAAAATCTATTTTGAATGATGATATAATTGCTGATATTGATCATGAGCAGCCAACTAATGTTTCTATATCCAGTGGTTTAACTCCACCAAGCAACCCTTCATCAAGTTCTTTAGTACCAAGTTCAAGTCCAGCTTCTTCTCCAAGTTCTACAAGGAAAGTAAGGAGATTGAGTGATATCTACCAGAGGAGTGGAAATCAAGTACATGAAGAAAACCCAATAGGTGAGACAGTGAATTTTGCTTTATTAGCCAAGGCTGATTTTGAACCATCATGTTTTGAAGATGCATGTACTAATGAAGTTTGGGTGAAAGCCATGGAAGAAGAGATGGATTCCATTCACAGGAATGACACTTGGGAGTTAATAGAACTTCCACATGACAAAAAAAGGATTGGCACCAAATGGGTCTACAAGACCAAATTTAACAGTGATGGGAGTGTTGAAAGACACAAAGCGAGATTAGTTGCTAAAGGCTTCACACAAAAGTATGGAATTGATTATGAAGAGACATTTGCACCAGTAGCAAGACAAGAGACCATAAGAATGCTGATTTCATTAGTAGCTCAAAAGAAGTGGAGCATACATCATATGGACGTGAAAAGTGCCTTCTTGAATGGGTACTTAGAAGAGGAAGTATATGTGGAGCAGCCACAAGCTTTTGAAGTGAAAGGAAAAGATAATTATGTCTACAAGTTGAAGAAGGCTTTGTATGGCCTCAAACAAGCACCAAGAGCGTGGTATGCCAAGATTGATGGATACTTTCAGGAGAATGGCTTCCAGAGTAGTAAGAGTGATTCTACCCTATACTACAAACAAGAAGGTACTGATATTCTCATCATAAGTTTGTATGTTGATGATCTTTTGTATATGGGTAGTAGTTCTAAGATGAAAGATGAATTCAAAGCTGCTATGATGAAAGAATTTGAGATGAAAGATCTTGGTCTAATGAAATATTTTCTAGGAATGGAGGTTTATCAAAGTAAGGATGAGATTTTCATTTGTCAAACAAAGTATGCACAGGATATGCTGAAGAAATTTAATATGACTGATTGTAACCCTGCCTCCACTCCAAGTGCTCATGGAGATTTCTTATGTGGAGATGATGGTGCTGATTTAGTTGATGAGACAACTTACAGAAGTATTGTGGAGAGCTTGCTGTTTCTAACCCACACGAGGCCAGATATTGCTTATTCAGTTTCACTTGTTTCAAGGTATATGACAAATCCATTTGAAATACATATGAAGGCAGCCAAGAGGATTTTGAGGTATGTGAAAGGGAATTTAAGTTTTGGTATTCATTACTACTCTTCTGAAAAGTTCAATCTTGTAGGCTTTAGTGATTCAGATTGGGAAGGTAGTATAGATGACCGTAAATCTACATCTGAAAATTGTTTTTCTTTTGGTTCTGGTTTAATTACCTGGAGCTCGAAAAAATAAAGTATTGTTGCCCTCTCATCTACAGAAGTAGAGTATGTTGCAATTACCTCAGCAGGTACACAAGCCCTTTGGCTCAGAAAAGTTTTGGAAGAAATTGGAGAAAAACAAATTCAGCCTACAGTAATTTATTGTGACAATGTGAGTGCCATCAAGTTAGCTAAGAATCCGGTTCGTCACAGCAGAACAAAGCATTTTGATTTGAAATATCACTTCATACGAGATTTGGTGCAAAAGAAGGATGTCGAATTGAAGCACATCAACACCCAGGATCAACTAGCAGATATATTCACCAAAGCGGTTGCGAAAGCTCAGTTTATAGCACTACGAGATAAGATTGTCAGCCCTCTCAGCATCAAGGGGGAGTATGTTGATAAGTGATGCTGCTCTAGCATGCAGCTCCATGCAACTCCAGTTTGGACATGAAGCTATCCATTCATCACCCTGCATAAGCTATTTTTAGTTAATAGTTTTTTTGTTTATTCATGCAAATAAAGCATGTACTCCAGCATGCATGAATCCTTAGGACTATTTTTAGTTTTGCTTTTTGCATGAGTTTGTTTTTAGTAAATAAAGCATGTTGTGCATGCACTTATTGTATTCTTAATTTAGGGAGTAGTTTGATTTTTTTAGTTTGAGAGCCTTAGTAGCTTTCCATGCAAAGCTAGGAATATATTTAGAACTGCAGTTATTATTTATTTTTCTAGACTGCAAATTCTTTATATATACAGCCTCTATGTAATTTTTTAATTAAGCTTCAATAAAGATATTGGTGTTTTTCTTCTTTTTGCTGTTATTGTTTGCTAATCAGTTGGTTCAGAGACAGGTTCAGAATTCTACAAATGTGCCCCCTGAGTTGGGGGGGATTCCTTCTTTGGAAGTACTGTATCTAGACAACAATCAGCTTAACGGTAGCATTCCTACTTCTCTTAGGTGTTTGAGTCGGCTTTCTAGCCTTAATCTCGCTAAGAACAATTTAGAAGGCTACATTTCTCTTCATTTCTTTGAAAATGCTACCAGGCTTGTTGAGCTCGTGCTTTCCTACAATAAATTGACAGTTCTTATTGAGCCCGAATGGATACCTCCAATGCAGTTTAAAGACTTGGGGTTGGGTTCTTGTAATATTGGGGGTCTGATTCCTGCATTCCTTTCAACACAATATAGCTTGCGGTATTTGGATCTCTCCAACAACAGTCTTTTTGGAAACATTCCAGCTTGGTTTGGGGACCTTTCAACTTTGGCAGATCTTTACATGTCGCATAATAACTTGCAAGGTGAACTCCCTTCCACCTTTGATATAACTTATTATTCCCAGATATATTTGGATGATAATATGTTGACCGGGTCTGTTCCCGTTCCTTCTGTGCCCGCATCAATTTTGGACGTGTTGGATCTGTCCCAGAATAGATATACCGGCTTTATCCCAGTGGAGATTGGTTCGCTTCTTCCCGCCATTCAGTTCTTGTTATACTCTCAAAATGATTTAAGAGGTGACATTCCCACCTCCATTGGTCTTATGCAAGACCTACAGGATTTGGATCTATCAGATAACAACTTTGAGGGTAAAATACCACCAATCCTCACCAACTGCTCAGCTTTGAAAAGACTAAATCTGGCGAACAATAAATTGAGTGGAGAGATTCCATCCAATATAGGAAGCCTACGCCAACTCGAAAAGCTTCATCTCAGTGACAACATGCTTAAGGGAAACTTGCCGTTTGGTGTCCAAAACTGTTCGAAGTTGCAGATTTTAGATGTGGCTCATAATTTCTTGTCGGGGAACATACCTCTTTGGTTAGGGCAGCTTTCTGACTTGATGATACTTGTTTTGAGGTCAAACAAGTTTCGTGGGCGGATACCACATGCATTAGGCAATCTTTCAAGTCTCCATGTCTTAGATATCTCCCACAATAATTTGACTGGTGCTATCCCACCAGAGCTGGGGAGATTTGCAGCTATTATTGCCGGACAGCCGGGAGAATCAAATGTCTTAGCTGGTCGGTCCGTTAATGGCCGTCCTTACTATTACAAGGAAGAGGTCAACGTGAGCAACAAAAGATTGAACCTAGCCTATGGGGATTCTGTTCTCTTACTTATAACAGCCATTGATCTTTCTTCAAATCAGCTTTCGGGTGACATTCCTTCAGAAATTGGCAACCTTAAGCATTTACATGTCCTGAATTTGTCAGGTAATAGTCTTACAGGAGAGATTCCAGTAAGTTTTGGCTTGTTAGAGCAGTTAGAATCATTGGATCTTTCAAATAATAAATTACATGGAAGAATCCCAGTTGAGATGGTACAACTTTCCTTTTTGAGTTTCTTCATTGTGTCCAACAACATGCTTTGTGGAAGAATCCCAACAGGGCGTCAGTTCTCCAAATTCAATTCTACTTACTTTTCAGGGAACCCAGGTCTGTGTGGGTTTCCAGTTGACAAGAGATCATGTAGTTGTGAGCACAACTCATCTGCAGGTATGCCACCGGTTTCTCAAGATGAAGAGGATGAAGAGGAAGAAGAAATCCCATGGTATTGGTATGTAAGTTGGATGGCAAGCTTTGCTGTTGGATTGTGGGGAGTGTTTGGAGTCCTTTGTCTGAAAAAGAAATGGCGAATAATTTACATTCGAGTCCTAGATGGATATGTTGTAGGTCTTCTGAATATATTATCACTCAGAAAATAATAAATGGTAGTGTAGAGAGGCATTGCCTTCATATTGCCATAGATGGATATGTCATGGCTACTATAGATAGATTCTGTAAGAAAATAATATATAATATGGTAGTGTAAAGAGGCCATCCCTCCCAAATGGGTATGGATGTCAGGAAAGAAAATAATTTTGCTGTGTGTCAGTTGATAATTTTAAATATATTCGTATATATTTTTATGGTTAGACAATCTATCTTGTATAAGAGCTTATGTTATCGATTTTATAACAATTTGAATTTATTTTATAATTAATTGAATTTTTCTTGTCTCATTAATTATTCCATTCAGTTGTGAATATTTACATATATATTTCTTATTTTAATTTCATAAATTTTAGGCTTTTAATAAGAATTATAATATTTAGTAATTTAAAAAAAATAATTATGGTTAGCATAGATTTGTTTTTCTTTGAATTAAAATGTTATTTTTTCTATTTTTAGAAATTGAGTTAATTGATGGAAGAGTTAAGAAGATGCTGAAATGGTGATGACTTAATGGAAAAGGAGGTTTATGCTTCTAAAATGGAAGAATAGTCAATTGAAGAAGATGATTGTATTTCTACAATGAAGACTAAGAGATGAAAATGAAAAAAATATTAATGGGGATGTATTTAATAAAAAAATGGAGTGAAAGTGAAATTCGGTAAAAAGTATTTTTGACAACTGGGGGAATCCAAGAGTGGCCATCCTAGCCTTCACAACCAAGGCAAACACAATTCCTTTGGGAGAGAAACCTCATGGTGGAGTCCCTCCTCTCAACAATCGATATTAAAAAAAGATACACCGAGATCTGTTTATCCCTAGTAGTGCACGAAATAGGTTTTGGACTCAAAATGGACATGCAGAGGTTAGGAATTAGAAGGCTTTGTCAAATTGAAAATGCAAAGTAGTTGCCATGCCACCAAAGGTTTCTTCTTCCCTCAATAGAGTGTCTACAGGAGAGGGCTACCTTTGTAAAATGGTGTGGGAAAGGTTGCACTAAGAAATGAATCATGGAGTGGTGGATCCAAAATGTTGATCCATAAGTATCTTTTATATCCCTACTTAATAATTTCTTTTTGGTTCTAATGCGGTTCTTCAAAGGTCAAAACAAAATTGTTGCATTAAAATGCCCTTTTTTTTTAAAAGAACAAGTTTTTATTTTTATTTAGGGGGTTCCTCCCATTGTGTGCTAGTTATGTGGTGGTGTTGGTGTTGTGGCTACCAAGGTTCAAACCCCCACTGGGCTATTATGATTGCAAGCTTGTGCCCTCACTAATCCAATGTTCTCACGGGTTTGAGCCTTTACATTGTTACATGGGGATGAGGTCCCCCACTTATGACTACATTGGTTCATAGCTCTGGGTCAAAATTAGTTCACATGGTACCAAAGGATGTGTCATGCTGACATCACCAGTCACATTAAAAATGTTTACCTAGAACTTAAATTTATTTTTTATTAAATTGTTGTTTAGATTGGATCCTGAATTTTGGTCCATTTATAAATCAAATTAGGGAGGCCATGCAACATGGATTAGGTTGACAAATCTTCCTCCTGAATACTGCAATTTAGAGTCTCTGAGGGTGATATGGGAGGCATTGGGTTCCTTTATTAGTGTAGATGAGGATTTTATAGAGGGAAAAGATGGGGTCTCCAAGGCCATCAATGTGGAGATATATCTGGAAGATGGGGTATGTGAAGCATTGGAAATCATGTCATAAAATGGGTGTTGTATTTAGAGCATCTTAATCAACAAGGACTCAACTGGTCACAATAATTGATGGGGTTGCTTTTGGCAATCATAATGCACAACCCTCAAATGTAGTCGATGAAGGGCCTAGCAAGGATCTTTTATTGGAGGGTGCATCAACATCTCAAGATTTTAGGGCATTCCCATTAAACGAAGAAGCAAAGGGGCTCAAAATCTCAAGAAGCCCTCCCATGTATGATCAAGAAAAAGACCCACTTAGTGATTAGGTTGTTATTTTTAGTTAATATACAAGGGGGGCTCTATTAAAAAATACAAGTGATGTTTTAAGTAGAAGGACATGTTTTAGTTTAGTCGAAGGAGGCCTATGGGAAGGTGGATAGCTCCCGTATAGGTGACCTAGCAAAGAGGACATTGGTGGAACTTGGGGAAAGTAGTAGGATCTTGATGTTGGAGGTAGTCTGTGATCCTTTTGGTCTATCAAATAGTAACCATTTGTATCATGGAGCAATCCCAACAATATTGCACAAAGATCTACTCAGTGAACAATGGTTGACAAAGATTACTTTGGAGAAAGGATAATTAGAGGGGGAAGAACAAGACATGTTGTTTGGTAACCTAGCATAGTAGGATATGGAGGATGGTTTGTACGAACCCGAGGCTAAGTTGGTCATTAAAAAGATGTACCCTCCAAGAAAACTATTCTAGATTGTAAGAAGAACAAAGGCAAATGTAAGAAGTAGTTGTAGGAATTATGGGGCAAGGATGGTGAAGCAGAAGATCGAGTGAAAATAACAATCTTACTGAGATTAGGAATGGTGGTCCCCTTCCCTAGGGGCCATAAGACTTTTATTGTAGAATGTTATGGGATTGAACACCACTAACAAACAACACTTGGTCAAGCATAGGATTAAGCTCTTGAAGGTAGATTTAATCTTATTTCAAGAAACCAAATTGACCACTTTTAAATTGGAATTTTTTAACAAGAAAGTTAGAAAATGGAAAGTTAAGGCAGTTCAATTTGAAGGGGCATCTAGTGATCTATCTATCTTTTTGAGTACATCTTTAGTAGTCATTGATAGGATGGTAGAACATAAGCACCGACTAGGCTGTAGAGTTAGGAGTTTATCCTAAACTTTGCAGTTAATAGTTGTGAATGTCCATGACCCCAACACTTGCATCAAGAAGAGCAAATTGTGGGTAGAATTAGATGGATTTATTTATAATAATCTTCTCTCACATTGCATATTTGTTGGAGATATTAATGTCACTCTTTGTATTCAAGACAAGCTAGGGGAGTTTAGATGCTCAATCAATCTCATTGTGATTTGGGTAGCCAGAAATAATGTCTTGGAGATTGGATTGGGGCATCGGTCCTTTGTGGAACAATAGTTGGCTAGGTGTCAATAGCATATTTGATGATTTGGATAGGTTCCTTTTCCATGATGATTTGGCATCCTTCTCCTTTGGAATTGAAGCATCAATTATCCCTTGTTCTGGCTCATATCACTACCCTACGTGGTTAGAAATTGTGGATGACAAAATGTGGAGTAGGTGTCCATTTAAATTTAAAAATATGTGGATGTAGGATCTAATTTTTTATTTGATATTTGAATGGTGGGGTGAGGAAAAATTCTCTAGTTCTAATTTGTTCAAATGTTTTATTTCAAAATTGAAATTTGTTAAATTAAAGTTGCAATAGTGGAACAAGAAACATTTCAATTTTTTTTTGAATATAAGCAAGAGATAGAAGAGAAGTTGCTAGACCTAAATAAAGTGGTGTTGAAGGAGGGTATGGAACAAGATAGCCTTGTGAGCGATCTAAGGATCTCCTTAAAGATTATGAAGACATTTTAGCCAATGAAGAGACATTTTGGAGTAAAAAATCAAGGGAACCTAGATAGATGAGGGCAATCAAAACTCATTATTTTTTTATATTGTGACCAAGAAACATAGAGACCTAAACAAGATTTCCAAACTAGAAAATATGGATGACTCAATTATAGAAGACCCAAAGGATATAACTAAGAAAATAGTCTCCTTCACCAATTTGTTGAATAACAAGGAGGAGTTGGATCTCCAAGAACATAAAACTCTTATTGATCACATTCCCAAATTGATAATTGAAGAGAAAAATAAGCCATTGATTGAACATTTCTCTGTTGATGAGGTGACAGCTACATTGAAACAATTGTACCCTGACAAAGTGATGGGACTAAATGGGTTCCATGTGGTGTTTTTTAGAAGTTTTGGCACATAGTGTGTGACGAGCTAGTAGAAGCTTAGGAGGCATCTAGAAACTTAGGAAGAATTTTGAGAAATGTAAACAACACTTTCATTTCTATTATCCCAATGAAGGAGAAGGCCTCCCATTTGAAGGAGTCCTGACCTATTTTTCTTTATAATACAATCCATACAATAATGGAAAAGGTAATGACCAATAGACAAGAAAATTCTTCCACATATAATCTCAAATGAGCAATCTTGGTTTGTCCTAGGTAGGGTTGTTTTGGATGGGGTCATCATAGCCCAAGAATTGATTCATTCGATTCACTCACCAAACCAAGATCTCTTGCATGTAAATCAAACTAGATATTAAAAAAGCATACAATAAAGTGGATTGCAGTTTCCTTTCCAAATTTTTTGAAGAATTTGGTTTTAATAGGCAATTGAGTGATTAGGTTTTTATTTGTATTTTGATCCCAATATTGTCAATCCTAGCCAATGGTTCTCTTGAGGGGTTTTTTGAAGCTTCAAGGGGTTTGCAGCAGGGAGACCCCCTATCACTATTTTTTTCATCATCATGGTCAAAGCTCTAGGAAGGGCCTTCAAAATCTACCAAGATTGAGGTTTTGTTGGAAGGGATTAAAGTCACTAGCTATCTAACTTTTATCGCTCATTAGCAATTTGTTGATGATACCATTCTCTTTAAGGCACCCAACATGAGAGAATCTATGAATATTAAGAATATCCTAGAAATTTATGCTAATTCTTCGGGAAATGAGATTAGTCAAGATTTAAATTTGAAGCGTTCTTCTTCACTCCTAGGAAGGTTTAAGAGATTTCTAGAACTCTAGAGTTTAACATTGGTCATCTTCCTTGCACATACTTAGGCCTTCCTCTATAAATGGGTTTAGATCGACCAACCTATGGGACCCCATTAATGATAAATTGGACAAGAGGATTACCTCATGGAAGGGTGTTAAGAAAATGGTGTCTCAACCTTGCAATAATAATGAAAATTGTATTGGTGTGTTTAGAGTGTTCAATATTGTATTGGTGCATTTAGATGGCTAAATAAAACAAGTGTTGAAGTGCATCTAGAGTGTTGGATAAGGAATGCTCGACTTTTCCTACTAGTGTGTTATGTGTGCTACGTAAGTGCTTCTAGAATGCTCGATAGGTGATAAAGCCACATTTTATGTATATATTTTTGTTGTAAATCCTAATCATTTATCGTTATGTCATAGATCTAATGGTAGATAACTTGTTTTCTTTGTTTTCCCTAGAAGACAACCGTATATTATAAGGGCATTGTATTATGGGTATGTAGTGTGATGTATTATCAGAGTCTAATAGTTGTTGAGTTACCTCTGGATCTCCATTGGTGATGTACTCATGTGAGAAGCTTGCTCTGCAGGTATATTATAATCTATTGTTGATTTTTAAATAATATATTGATTGACTTTTGGAGTATAGGGTTTTTCTCCAAATAAGGTTTTCCCCATGTAAACCATTGTGTTGTGGTATGCATGCCATTATATTTATTTCTGTTAAGTTTCTATTACGGTTATAAAGATTTGTATTACCCTCCTCTCAAGGTTAGTGTAGGAAGTTGTTACGTTACTTAACTTCCGTACAAAGGGCATATTTCTATCATGGGAAGGGAGAATCGTTATGCTCAAAACAATGATCTTAGTCATCCCCGATTATCTATTGTCATATCTATCTCTGTCTAGAGGTTTCAACCAATAGTTTGTCCAAATGATGAGGAATATTTTTTGGAAAGGTCTTGTACAAAAAAGATAAGATTTCTCTGATCTTCTAGAGGAAAATTTGTAGACCAAAGGAATATGAGGGGGTAGGATTGCATACTCAACTTTGGAAAAACAAAGCACTAGGTGCTAAGCTAGTGTGGAAGATTTATAAAGAGTGTCAGTTGAAATTGGTCAAAATTATCCAAGATAAATATCTGGAAGGATTTGATCCAACTAACATCCTCAATTCTCTAACTCCCTTTAAGAATCAAGGGTTTGGAAGTGCAAAATAGTGATATTAGATCATCTTTCCTAGGATATTTTTGATGGAGGTTCTGCTTTAGGAGGATGCTTAGGGTGGTTATCCAAGTTTGGGAAACATCACAATGGTTGAGTATATCAAAATTTTCTTGAAAAAAATATGGGGTTGTTTCATTAAATATTATGTGGAGTTTGACAATGGCGACCACTCTCTAGCTTGGTGTTGGAAGCACTTCAACTTTGATTTCCTCTTGGTTGCTAAGGTAAACATGGTTAAGGCTATTTTGGATAATAGAGATCTTATGTTCTGTCAGGGGAGAGTTATGCTGATTTGGGTTAGGTCAAACACTGGGCAATACAATGCCAAAGATGGTTATAAAGAGGTGGCCCAAGCATGGGTCTGTTGGTCAGAATTAAGATTCTGACCCATCTATGTTGGAGTGAATTTTGCATGCCAAAAGCTAGCATTTTTGCATTGGCCAACCTGACAACAAATGAAGTTTAGCTCAGCTATTAGTGAACATCTTGGTGGTGGCGGGAGGAAAGAACTGATTACGAGCAGTTGTACTTGCAACTTGATAATTCCTTTTGGACTGCCCTTGACATTGGATTTCCACCACACATTTCTTGGAGATCATGAGGAGATAAATTACCCAGAGCTATGGCATTTAGTAATGTTTGAAGTTTAAGATTTGGGTAACCTTGGCTTTAGTGTTTGGGGTGATTTTGGTGAATATGGCATCGTCTCGAAATTGGCAAGACTCCACACTAAATGCTTGACCTCGTCTCTGATTTGGTCGCATGTGTGAGTTGCTTCTTCCCTTCTATTTATTGGATTGAGGTGTTGGGTTGGCATACGATTCAAAGATGGAAACCCCAATTAGGCTTATGAGTGACAAATGAAAAATGTCTTTTTAAGGACACATCTTGGATCAGAGGCTACAAATGGTTTGTAGGGCACTGGGGTTGATAGAAATGGAGGCTATTAGGATGGTGCTGGTGAAGGGCACTGGGGTTCCGTTCTTGTTTCAGTGGGGTATGGGTGTTTTTTCGCTGGTTTGGACTTGTGGACCTTTCTAAGATAGGCTCTGTGGTAGACCCTTTTTGTTCTTGCCTTCCGAGTTCCTAGTGCCAATATTTTTTGGTTGGAAGGATTTGTATTCGCTAATGTAAATTTCTCCTAAATTAATATACTCTCTCGCAATCTCAGTTGTGAATTATGTAATAAAAAAAAAAAAAAAAAAAAATTCAATTTTTTATAATATATATTTAGTATTCTTTATTAATTTTTCAAAACAAAAAATATTAATTTTTAATAGTCATTGATATATTACATTGTAGTGTATATAACACTTATTCCAAGTAGAATTTTCATAGCATTTTTTGGAATTATATTATTTAATCTAAAATTAGCCGTGAGCATATTTTTTGGTAAATTTTTATTTATTATTAATTTATTAATTAGTATTAATAGAAATTTAGATCTAATTTTTTGTAATGATAGATTTTTGTTTGTCCATTTATTGAAATTTAATTGTTATTATTTTAAAAAAGAACATCAATATGGAGCGTAATATAGGTTTTCAAATTTTCTTCATATAGTTTTTTATTTCCCCTAGTCTTTCAAATAGGGTGTTTTTTGTAATGGACATATCTTACTTACAAAATAAATAATACATACAATATTAAAAAAACATATTCTATATTATACTTTGGTAAAGCTAATTATAATAGCTACATGTACAAAAAGTATTGTCTCCCCTTATTTCATTTGACCATAGCACACAAAATGTGGAGTTGACTATTTTGATACATAGATTTATAAGTGGATATGAGAAGATAAGGCCACCACATAAGTAGGCACAATCTAAGGTGATTTGATCAAACCCCATTTGATTGTTGGTGTAATTATCTCTTTGTTGCACCTTATACTAAGCTTACATAGGTAATTAATATTTTTTTACTTATGTAGACTAAGAAATAGTTGAGCACATAATATATTGTCTCCTTGATTAATTAGAGCGCACACAACCTCTAACTCATTCATCTCCTTGATTAATTAGAGTGCACACAACCTCTAAATCATTCAACTCCTTGATTGAAGATAGTTAGGTGTCAACTCTCCTTCATCAAGTTGATTTATTTTGACACCACTACTCCTATACAAAAAGTCAAACCTCCAAATCAATAAATCTCTTTAGGACACTTGTCATCTTTCATTATCCATCCCAAAGCCTATATATGTAGTCATTTTCTTCATTTTATCATCTGCACATGCACGCGCACACACACGCGCGCGCACACACACACACACACACACACACACACACACACACACACACACACACACACACACACACACACACACACACACACACACACACATTTGAATTCAATCAATTTTTTATTTTGAATATTAATTGATTTATGTTGCAATAAATTTTCCTTGGGGAGATTTAAATTTTTCAATCATTCTTAATTATTAAATCTAATAGAAATAACCCCTTTGCACATTTAAACACTACTCTACAATAAAATAGCTTTTCCCAGGGGGTTTCTAATCAAAATCATTATTGTCATTGAGTGCCACATATTTCATGTGTGTGTTGAATATGTTTAATTGAAGGTAGTTTAACCAAATCTGCATTCAATCACAACAAAGTGATTTTGGGTTTATTTGTTTGTTATGTTCTTAATTTTTTCTCAAAATCAAGACTTAATAACATAAAAAATAATTACAAAAAATGAATAATCACAGTAAATGACACCCACAATGGTATAAGTCACTTTTATCCCTAAGAAAACCATAAATTAGTAAATTAAACATCCAAGATCTAATCTAATGTATTATTTAGCAGTCAAATTGATAGAAATACACTTAAAATCTTCAAGCTCTTCTAGGAGATCCAAATTGCACACAATATGAGGAATTAACAAAAGATAATTTGAGATAAATAACTTACCCAAGCCATCTATTTATAGCAATAAGAGGAAGGATTTCTGTAATTTTCTTGCCTACTTAAAGTTATTGGAGAAATGTGTCTACAAGAATTTGTAGGAGTTGAATATTAGCTCAACACCCAAGACCACTGACAAAAACACAAGAAACCTTCCAAAAGAGAGAATGTGAAAATGAGCTTTCTTGAAATTAAAAGGTCTATGAGATATAATCAAATGATGATCAATGAACTATTTTACATAGTATACATAAGTCTTGCTCATACATGCAAGGTGAGTGATAGGATGAAATAACACATTGACATCTTCTTTAATCCTATGTTATGATACAACCACTTAGAACAAATATTGAATGAAATAGGACACAAGAAGTGAATAAGATACATGGCCCCATGATAACCAACTTCTAGAAATAACACCTAGGACCTAAGTCAACTTGAAAACAGTTCTACACTAAGGATTTGTTAGAACATGACCTTATTCACTCTAACACCAAGCCCTTAAGTGCAACTTAGATAAGAAAAAAACCAAAGAAAATAATGCAAGAATGAAAAGATTTAAGATCGATCCTAGTTATGAGGCCATTTTAGGTCCCATGTACAAAGTACCTCTTGCAAATGAAGTAATGAAGAAAAACCACATGGGAAAAAACCCTTCTCCAAAAAAGAGAATACAACAAGCAATCATATACAAGTGATGAAGTGAGTGATGTATGAAGGACTTGTAAATAACTGTCAAGAATTACATCCATCAAAAATATAAAATTAAACTTTTACCAAAAAGGATAAGTAAGGGCAATATGGACAACCTCAAAAACCATTGTTTCTTCATTCATTCACTATGCATTTATTTAAAAAACCATCAATTGCTCATGCAAACATAAACCTTGATTAGACAAGCATTGTTCGTTTAAAAAACTATAATCAACTTATTACGCAAGATGGGATATGCAAATATTTTTACCATATCCAAATGAATTTTTATTTCAAGAATCGTATGTGTTAGCATACCCAAGAGCCCAATTCTTTCTTCCCTTTGTTTTGATTTTTTTTTGGCATGGGGTGGGAGAAGGGAGAAGTGCTACATTTGAATTCAGGGAAGGGCAGGAAGCCCTGCAATGGATAGGAAAACCAGGGTGGGAATGGAAAGGATGATTCCTGAGACTGCCCGGATTCCTCTGAGCCAAATTGAAAGGACCTGGTGGATGGGGACCCACAAGCAGGTGACAAGCCTATCGATGCTGGTGGAGAAAATGGAGAATCACGTGCTGGAGACATTCCTAGGCAGGAACCTATTCGAAGGGACAGTGGTCAGTCTTGGACTTCTCTATTTAGTGTCAAATCGAGTGGAAAGTCCTTGCTCCCTCCAGTTCGTAATATCTCAGACCCAGAAAAAGGTAGATTTTCTATTGAAATTCCAAACCTTGTTATTGAGCACAATATTAATTTTATGGCAATGACACTGGTTGGAAATTTTTTGGGCTTGAGGCCAAATATTGATATTGTTAAGGCATTTGCCAAATGCAAATGGGTGCTTAAAGGTCAAGTAGAGATCACTGCTATGTCCAAAGGGGTGTTGTCATTGGCTTTCTCTTGTAAGGAAGACATGTCAAGAGTGCTTAGTGATGGCCCTTGGCTGATTGGTAAATCAATGCTAGCTTTGCAAAAATGGTAGCCTAAGATGGACCTAAATGAACCCTTTTTTATTCAGGCTCCAGTCTAGGTTAGACTATCGGGCCTTCCCTTAGAGTTCTAGGTGGAAGATGTGTTTAAAGGAATCACTAGTTCTTTCAGTGAACTCCTTTCTATGGATCCTATCACAACGGCTAGAAGAAGAATCACATTTGCCAAGATTAGTGTTGGAGTTATGTGAGGCACATATATGCCCCTATTCATTGAGATTAATTCTAAATTGGGAAAATGGAACCAACCATTGGAATATGAAAGTGTCCCTTTTGCTTGTTTTCATTGCAAAAAAGTGAGACATACAACAAGGAAATGCCCTCTTTAGGCTGTCAAAGAGAAAGAAAAGAAAGAAAAGGCAATGCAATGGAAAGCAAAAATCCCTGTTAAGCAACCTAAGGATTCTGAAAAAGAGAAAAGAATCGAAGAGGCCCAGAGTGTCATCATCCGACATGGTAGAACAACAAGAGAATGTTAATGTGGAAAATATCGAAATACCTTTACTTGAAGAAGGTAAAAAGGATCAAACAGGCAAAGAAAATAGAGAACAACAAGATACCAATCAAGAGGATCAAAGAAGTGATAACCTCGAAGAAGGAGAAATATAGGTGGTGTTACAAGACAATGAGGAAGTAGATTCAAATCACATTACATAAAACACTACTAGAGACGACCTTAGTAGTGACTATGAAGAAGCCCATAAGTGTTTTATCCTTAGAGGAATCTCGTTGTCAGGATCACAACAATCGGTGGAGATGGTGAAATCCACCTTCCAGCAATCACCAATGACCTCATTTCTTAATGCTAAGTGGGATGAAGTCGAAGATGTTGACTAGAATATAACCACCCAGAATATGCAAGAGGAAGATTGACATACAAATGAAGTAGCAGAGTGAAAGAGAGGGGGTAAAAAAGGGCCTAAATCTACCCCTCAGGCTAATTCAGTCAAGACAAAAAATTGGACCAAAGCTGACACGGGTTTTAACCCCTCTTCTTCCGAAAGGAAAAAAGCAAGCTAGATCAGAGATCAAGAGGAAAGCAAGAATATAGCGGATGGTACTCAATTGACCATCCATGAGGTATGTTCCCTAGTTAAAAAATTTCATGGAATATTCATGGACTGAATAGTCCACATAAGCAAGATGTTCTTAGAAATTTAGTTAGAGAACATAAACTAGATAGTGTTATTATCCAAGAAACTAAAATGAATAAATAGAAAGTAGAAAAGATTAATCTTTTTAAGGATGGGGAAGTTTTTGGTGGGAGTTCTGATGGTGCTTTTGGGGGCATTGCCATTTTCTAAAACCCTGGGCATGTTTTTGGGGAGCCAGTCAAGCGGGATAGCCATCTGGCTTTTATCAGGTTTCATCACATTGGGGATGGCACCTCTTTACTTCTAACGAATATTTATGCCCCTAATAATATACTTGGTAGAAGTAAATTTTGGAAAAAGCTGGAAGCTATTCAGGCTCTTTACAAGGAGGATATGTGGATTGTTATGGGGGATTTCAACACTCCTCTCCGTGACAACAAGAAATTTGGAGATGTGCCTTCACAGCGAGAAAGTAGAATGGATCTTTTGAACTTTATCAACAACTAGGGTCTGCTTGATATTGATCTCCAAGGAGCCAATTTTACTTGGACGAATAGGAGGACGAGGGAAGATCTCATTCAAGTCAGACTTGATAGGGCCCTTGTTTCTAATGAGTGGTTTAACCATTATCAGTGCTCCCTCTCCTATAATTTTTGTTGTTGATAATAACATTATTAAAAAAAATCCTGTTTAGATTTGAAAGGATGTGTCTAGACCACCCTAACCTTGTGAAGGTCATTGAGAAGTGGAGGTGTATTGATGTAAAAGGTACTGCTATGTATAGAATGGCTAAAAAGTTAAGGAACATGAAAGGCAATATTATAAAATGGAACAAGGAGGTTTTCAGAGATCTATTTGCTGCCAAGACCAAAATCCAGTTGGAACTCAAGGAAATATAGGATAAAATCCAAATGAGTGGATACAATGAAGTATCAATTAGGGAGGAAAATTAAGTGCTTGTGAAGTACCACAAGATTATCAGAAGAGAACAATAATTTTGGAAACAAAGGTCTAGATCTCTATGGCTTAAAGTTGGGGACAAAAACACTAGATTCTTCCATATGACTGCAATGAAACACAAGGCTGCTAATAGAATATCTAAGATGAGAATTGGGGAACTGAAATGGGGAAGGATGATGAGATCGGGAAGGAAGCCAAGAACTTTTTTACCTCACTTCTATCGGCGGATTCTGGTCTGGATGGTCACTCACAGAGTGACCTCCTTAAGAAAATTGCTTCAACTATTAATGAGGATAAGAATAAGGCCTTGGTGGCCATCCCTTTTGAGGAGGAAGTTAAAAAAGTGATTTTTTCTTTTGAGGGGAACAAAGTCCTGGGCTCAGATGGATTTTCATTGTTCTTCTTTCAAAAATTTTAGGACATCCTCAAATTTAATGTGCTTAAAGGAGTGCAGGAGTTTTTTGGGGCCAGAATGATCTTAAAGAAACTCAATGCAACTTTCTTGGTTCTGATCCCCAAATGCCTAGGGGCTGACTCTATGGATAAGTTTCGGCTGATAAGTTTATGCAACTCATTCTATAGAATCATCTCTAAGGTGGTGACAAGCAGATTGTTAAGGATTCTTCCTCTGATCATTTCGCCCCAGCATAGTGGATTTGTTCTCGACAGACAAATCCTTGACTCTATCATTGGTATCGATGAAAACATTCACTCGCTAGTGGATTCAAAAAAGAAAGGATTTCTTATGAAGCTGGATCTATCTAAAGCCTATGACCGAGTGGACTGAAGTTTCTTGGGGAAGGTGCTTGGTGATTTTGGCTTTGGAGTTAGGTTTCTTCAGACGATTGATCAACTCATCTCAACCCCTTCTTTTTATGTTATTGTCAATGGGGTGCCTTCCCCCTTCTTCAAAACTTCTAGGGGTATCTGGCAAGGGGATCCCATATCCCCCATACTCTTCATCATTTTGGTTGAATGTCTAGGTAGATTTATCAGCAAATCTGTTTCTTTAGGGCTTCTTTGTTGTATATTACCCTCTTCCAGTTTCAGAGCCTGTACTCATCAACAATTTATTGACGATACCATTTTAATGGGCACATCCACTATCAAAGAAGTGTCCAATATGAAGAACCTTCTCAACATTTAGAGCTTGACCTTAGTCAAACCATCAACTGGGAGAAAAGCTCTATTTTCTTTTTCAACACCCCGAAGGACAAACAAATGAGGATGGCCCAGATCCTTGGATGCCAAATTGGTAAGCCTCCTGCAATCTACCTTGGTCTTCCTTTGGGTTTGAAACCTTTAGAGCTATTTTGGAATAGTCTCGTGGATATATTTAGTAGAAAACTAGTTGGTTGGAAAGGTACCCTTCTTAGTCAAGCTGGAAAAGTCCAGCTTTTAAAATCTTCTCTCCGGAGTCTTTCGGTGTATGCTTTAAGCCTTCTTAAAATCCCTGGCAAATTTGCTGAAGCTATTGAGAAAATTTAGAAAGCCTTCCTGTGGTATGGGGTTGAGAAGAAGAAGAGGATGGCTCTTATATCCTTGGGTAATGTGTGTAAACCCAAAAAGAAGGGGTGTCTAGGCTTAAGGAATATCAGAACCTTGAACAAAACTCTTCTTGCCAGATAAATTTGTAGAAATTATTAGGAGAAAGGAGAATGGAATGAAATCTAGAAGGATAAGTACTTACAGAAGGTTCCCACCATAGAGGATTTCCTAGTTTCTAATCAGATACCAAGCGACTCTTTCATTTGGAACAATGTAATCCAGGCTAAAGGTATTGCTAGTCTTGGCAATGTCTGGGCCATAGGTGATGGTAGGAAAGTGGACTTTTGGGATGATGCTTGGATTGGTGGAGCCCCTCTTAATAAGAAGACCTCTTAGATGCTCATCTAGAATTGCAAGGATAAGATCGATGCTAAAGTGGCTAACTATTGGAAAGATCAAAAGTGGGTGGACCTCAGTTCTATTGATCCCAAACTCAAGCAGGTAAATTTAATGATCAACCATGGTGTCTTAAATACTAGAAGGGAAGACCACATGGTGTGGAGAGGGACATCTATAGGGACTTATTCGGTCTCTTATGTTGTCCTTTTACTGGCTCAATCCCAAGACCCTACTCCTTATTGGGCTAAGGCTTGGTATCTAGGTTTGATTCCTAAAATCAATATCTTTTTGTGGATCCTTTCACAAAAGAAAATTCTAACTACTGATAATTTGAGAAAGAGGGGCTTTTGTTTCCCAAACATATGCTATCTTTGTCTTAATAATGAGGAATATGTGAACCACATCTTTATACACTATCCTTTTACTACTCCTATTTGGGGGATGTTTTTTCAAATGTGGGGGTTGAATTGGGTTTTCCCTGAGGAGATTCAGGATTGTTTCAGAAGCCAACATTATTCTACCAATAACATCACCATAAGAAATCTCTTAAATTTTTCTTTTCCCCATATCCTTTGGGGGATATGGAAAGAAAAGAATAATAGAATATTCAGAAATGATATTAATACTTTTGAAGTGGTGTGGGCCAAGATAAAAAAATAATTGTGTAGAGAATGTGATGGCCAGGGGGGTGCATTGTTGTAGTAATAAGAAGGATTTTTATGTTCTCAAAAGATGGAATATCCTAGCCTATATGGGCACCAACATCAACCAAATTAATAAAAGAATGAGTTGCTAGTCTTTTCCCCCCAATGATTGGTTTAAGGCCAAATTTGATGGTGCGGTGAAAGGGATCCTGAGACCTGCTGGTTGCGGTGGTATTTGGAATGGGGTTGGCTTTTGTACTGGGATGATTGCCTATCCCTTGGGAATTCAGACCAATCATCTAGCGGAAGCTATGGGAACCCTTCAATCAATTAAATTAGCCTATAATATGGGGGTCAACATGCTATGCTTGGAAGGTGACTCTAAAAACATTATTAACTACCTCCTAGGCAAACACCAACCTTCATGAACAATTAAAAACATCATTGATTCCATTAGGGTTTAAAAAATGCCACATTTCCCATGTTTATAGAGAGGGCAATAGGTGTGCTGACTAGGCTGCCAATGAGGTAGTACAAAGCGAGCAAATTATTACCTGGAATGACAAAGGGGAGTTACCATGTGTGAAACATGATATCTTAACTTACGAAAGATTGCATGGTAAGCAGGGTCAGATTTGATATCATTTCCCAATGTGTAAGGAGAGGTTGTGGAAGTAGGAGCTAGTTTTGTATGCAGTCGAGAAGGAGGTACAATAATCATTGTAGGATCACTTCACATGCTGTATGGGTGTTTTTCTCCCTCTTGAGAAAAAGCATAAGAAACTCCTACAAAATTTTGGTGGTTTCTCATAGAAAGTTTATTGTGAAGAAAGGTACCTTCTAGAAATTATAGACAATAGTTATCAATAACATTATGGGGGAAAATGCAAGAGAACAGAGGCTACCACCATTGATAAATGGAGGAATCAGTCACAAGTCTGGGTAGTACTTCAAGCTGCCAAGATGACTGATTTCATGGAGCACATGCAAGAGAAATGACCCGAAATTATGAGAATCTTCAAGAAGGGTTGTAACAAAGGCACATTAACCATAGGCAACAAGAAGGTCAAGGTGACTAAAACTATGTTCACGGAGGAAACAGGGCTTCCGATGGACGACATCAAGTTCTACAGGGACAAAAAGATTTTAGATGCTGTCGTGAAGAAATTTTTGAAGGATGAGGAGGAGAAAGCTAGACTGGTGAAGGGTAGCCATACCTACTTCTCGCCAAAGGTAATTAAATTAATTTGGTGAAGGGTTTTGCTTGCAATAATGGAATTTATCACTCTTGATGGTAGATATATTAGGGTTTACAACTACCATTTTGTCTTAATCACTTTAGGTATAAAGATACAACTTCTATTCCATATTATCTTTTCTATGCCCTTAATGTTGGGATCAAGGATGCAATATCCAACCCCAATATCAGCCCAGCAATGCATGAAGGATTGATGGTGATTCTGTATAATCACATCAAGAACACCACCGTCCATCAAAATATAGCTAAGGTCTCCGAGTTGGAAGAGGATTTCGATGACTCTGGTGATGAGGAAGGCGAAGGCTATGACACGGAAGCCGGGATAAAGGACCACCCCCAAATTGCTGGGTTGAGCAAAAAATTAAAAAAAAGAGCATGGGAAACAAAACAAAGGGTTGTCCAAAAAGAAGCAGAGAGGGGAGGATGAGGATAGTTGGTATGAGGAGGATAGTGAGACTGATAATGACATAGATACTGAAAGTGAGGAGGTCCAAACCCTCGTGAGCCAAAAGCATAAAAAGAAGACTCTTGAAACTAAAGATGTGGGTACCAAGAACCAATCACCTCTCATGACCGATTCTAAGGACAAGGGCCTGATGGGGGAGGATACGACCATGAAAGAAGCTCAGAGCTCTGATGTCAAGGAGGTGGGACTGGAAGGGAATCTTGAGACTATAGGTGAGAAGAACCAGGAAGAGCGTAACTTGGATATTGACCTCTGTATCAATAATGGCATGGATAGCTTCAAATAGGTGCTCCTCTGGATGCAAAAGGAAATTACTGGCATTAAAACCAAGCAAGCCCAAGAAGCTGGAAAAATTGAGACTTTACAAGCTTTAGGCTCGGGTAAATTCAACTCCCTCCCTGATTGTCTTAGTGAGCTTACCAAAGTTGGTAATGTAGACAAGATCATCAATGCTAATCGAAATAGCTTTCTTAGCCTATAGAATAGAGCAAGGGCCACTAAAAAAAGACTTGATGGAGTTGAGAACACGCTCAAAAAAATTGGTGAGAAAAGTCATAAGATTCTTAAGGCTGCCTCGGCTAGTATGAAGGCTCTTATCAGTAAGCTTGACAATGCCCATGGGGATAAGGCTTCGGTGGCCATTATTGAATTGAAGGAAGATACCCCAGAAGATAAGGAGATAGTACTTGGGAGAAGAACGCGAGCGAGCACCAGAAAGATGCAAAGCCATAGAAAGGAAATTGAGGAAATCAAGCGGGCGACTGATAATATGGAACAGTTGGAGTTGGAAGCTACTGAAATGCTTAAGAACTTAACCTAAATTTGGGCTCTTTCTATCAATCGTTTTGGTTTTTTACTAGCCGTCTCTAGTTTGCTTGTGTTTTGCTCGTCAACTGTCTTTTTCTTTTGTGTTGTCTTTTGCGTTTTGTTGCACTTTAATGAAAATATTTTGATCTTTTGGCTATAATGGGTTTCAGGGGCCCATCAAAACCTTTTTTCCCATATTCAAAAACACACCCAAGAGCCTATACTATAAACCAAAACAACCTTCACCAAACACAAAGAAGAAACACAACATACACTATTTCACTAGAAAATACCTAATTCATTGATGTAAATGAGTTACAATGTATAAAGCCCATGTTGATAAAGAAAAAAAGTAGGAGATAAGAAAACATGTGATAAGGGCAAGTGTCCCAATCATGAAAGAGATTAGTTATAATAACTCCCAATAATAAAAAAATGATCTACCTAACATTATTAGCTAATGTAAAACTATATAATATTACATAAGTAAGCTTAAGTAATAAAAATGTACACCAATACCCCCCCCCTAAGTGCAACTTAGGGAGAAATATGAAAGAGATGCAATCAGGTAATGAAAAGTGAAATATGTAATATATGGGTCCTAAGAAAATCACCATACTAGGTAACCATATACAACTAAAATGCAATGAAATGAAAACCTCCCACAACTGAAGAAAAGGAAAAAAAAACTAAGGGAGAAAAATTTTCTCCAAAAGAGAGTTAAAAAAATGCTAGAAAGAAAAAAGTAAAATGACAAAATACTCCTCAAGACCCCCAAGGAATACTTGCTTTAACCCTAATATCGATCACAACAAGAGATAGAGAGGAGATGCCAAAGGTTTAGTGATGATGCATGAAACCTACTGCTCTATAGGAAAATACTCTAAAGAAAGAACATTGTCCTGAATGAGTTACTAAATGAAGTGTATGTGGATTTCAATATGCTTTGTTGAATATTTGAGCAATTGAGAAGGTGGCTGAATCAGTTGATAGCTTAAACCAATTTCTTGTACTCTTTTACACATCTAGAATAACCATTAGAATTAATTAACATAGATATAGCATAAAAACATAAACATACAACATATCACACAATGAACACCAAATATGACGTGGAAAATCGAAGAAGAGACAAACCATGGAGAATGATATTTCTCAATATAAAACATTGATTAAGGTGACACCGATTAAGGTGATTTTTACAAAAGGTGGATCACTACTAGAATGCTCACTATAGGAGGGCTCACTACCCAAAAAAAGGCTCATTGACAAAGAAATAAAGAAAGAAAGAAAGAAACAAAGATAATCCACCACTATAACATAATCTGCAAAACTGGAATTACTTTTGGTTCCTCAACACCAACCCACTTCACACATCATTAACAATCAGATCCTTCCTTTTCAATCTCACATATATGCAATGACAATGCCATACTTTTTCTACACTAACTCATTCAAATCATCCACAAATGTATACTGTCTCCAAGAAATAAAATCTTCTACCTAGGCCAAGATAGAGATCTAAGATAGGTCAACACAAAACATTTTGGTGGTGGGAAGGAATGAGAAGTAGACCATACCACAACACACATCAATAGTTAGATCAACACATTACATTCATTACAAATTCTAGACTCAAATCATGACACACACTACAACAATGCCGTTACTCATCCTTGAGTTTCAGACTTAATCTAGACCCAAAAAGCACTACCCAATACAACAAAATTAAGAATGGAACCAAGATACAAATCATTAAAATTGATCAACACTATATCTTGTAAATAGAGAAATTTGGATCACCATCAACTCAACCAATCCATGCTGAATATCAACTATAACACATTTTTTGGAGCATGAAAGATTATGGGAACACATCTACCAAATTACCAACAACAAAATCATGTACTAACATCAATGACAACTAATCATAATCATCAACATCACATTTGTAACAACCTCCCCCTTTTTTATTGATGACAACATCTATCAATAACAAACAAAAAAACTCTTTCTACACATCTCTCCCCTTTGACATAAAGGACAATGGTAATTGCACCAAGATGGTGAATACAAAAGTGGCCACATGCAAAAAAAAAATAAATTTTTCATAACCCGTGCGTGTTCTATGAAATTCAAAAGTGTGCTAGGCTTGGTAGAAAAAATAATAAAAAAACAAAAAGTTCCTCAAAACCCATACTTGAGGAACATTATATTTAATAATAATAAAAAAATTTCCTCAAAACCCGTATGGGTTTTGAGGAACAATTTCTCATAACCCGTACTGGTTATGCAAAACTGGAGAGAGAGAGAGAGAGGTGTAGAGATAGGGAAAGAAAGAGAAGGGAGAGGGTGAGAATATAATTAAGAGAGAGAGAGAGGAATATAATAGGGAGAGGGGGAGGGAGAGAGAGAGAGAGAGAGAGAGAGAGAGAGAGAGAGAGAGAGAGAGAGAGAGAGAGAGAGAGAGAGAGAGAGAGGGTAGGAAGAGGGATAGAATAGGATAAGGAGAGTCGGAGGGAGAGAGAGTTAGAGAGAAAGAGAGAAGGGGATAGGAAGAGAGGGAGAGAGATAGGGAAAGAAAGAGAAGGGAGAGAGGGTGATAATAGGAATGAGAGAGAGAGAGAGAGAGAGAGTAGGATAAGATAACGAGAAGGGGAGGGAGAGTGGGGAGAGGGAGAGGGTGACAATAGGATAGGATAATGAGTGTGTGTGTGTGTGTGTGTGTGTGTGAGAGAGAGAGAGAGAGAGAGAGAGAGAGAGAGAGAGAGAGAGTAGGATAAGATAACGAGAAGGGGAGGGAGAGTGGGGAGAGGGAGAGGGTGACAATAGGATAGGATAATGAGTGTGTGTGTGTGTGTGTGTGAGAGAGAGAGAGAGAGAGAGAGAGAGAGAGAGAGAGAGAGAGTCAACAAAGAGAGACATGTGAGGGGGAGAGAGATGAAATAGAACTCAAGGGGATAATTAGGGCTCATAATAGATAAAGACGGTGATGGGGGAAGGAAGACAAGAGAGAGGAAAAGAAGAGAGACATGCATGTATACAAACATATATACATATATATATATATATAAATATATGTATATATAACTATAGATATGCATATATACATACGTAAAAACATATTATATAAGTATGTCTATACATACATGTAGTAAATGCCAAGTTTACAAGCATAGATTTTGATGTCTTCATAACCAGTACGAGTTTTGTGAAACTCAAAATGATGTTTTTCATAACTCATACTGGTTTTGTGAAACTCAAAATGATGGTTTTTCATAACCTGTATGGGTTTTCTAAAACTCAAAATGATGTTTTTCATAACCCATACTAGTTTTGTGAAACTCAAAACAATGGTTTTTCATAACTCGTACAGGTTTTGTGAAACTCAAAATGATGGTTTTAGTTCTACATAACTCGTACGGGTTATGTAGAACTATGAATGGTACTTTTTTTTTAAAAACCCAAGTGAGTTATCTTGTACATCAGAACCTGTACGGGTTTTGTCTTGGTAAGAGGGTTGGAAAATGATCCTAAGGCTTGCAAGCCCATTTTCCCTCCATTTTTGTCCCTTTACATGTTTTTCCATCTTCCAACATGATTTCTCGACTTCATCATCATCAGGTTTACAAATGACCAAGTTGGTATCTTTAAAATTACCACCATAATCTCACATGTCTTCTCATCTTTCTGACCATTTAATTTTTTCTATTTTTGGACAACATTAGCATAGTAAACTTTAATTTTCTTTACCAGTACCTTGACAATCCTCACTGACATACGTTTACCATTTTTAAAAAACTTTTGATATACTTAACCAAATTCAAAATAAATTACATATTATTATTCTACACTAGATTCTATACAATTTACAAAAAATAAGTTTTCATTTTCGATAATTTTGATGCAAGTTATGCCCAACGCACGAACAGGTACCAAGTGTTCAGGATGCGGTCACTTCAAAAAATCATAAAAAAGAAAATACTTAACGAAAAATTACAAAATAATACACAACTTCTAGATCTCAATCTTACCTATCATACTACCAAAGGGTTTTGCAAAATACTAAATCTAACTATATACTTTGTGCAGTGCACGAAAACAACTATGTTATATTTTTCTAAAAAAATCAAGTACAATTTTTTGTGCGAGAGAGGTTTGACCCTCTTAGTCTTATCCATTTTTTTTTTAAAATAGTAGTTTAGAAATTAGATTCAGATTACTACAATTCTTATTATTTTCTCAACTCCTAGTTTTGAGTGCGTGACCTTCAAATGTCTCTTTGAAGTTCAAGTTTACCTATGTTTAGAAAAAAAGTGGCCACTTATACCCCCCTTTTTGTTCACCATCTTCGTGCACTTACCCACAAAGATGGGTATAACTCCCCCTATGAAAATTACTATAGTTCCCCCAAATAGGAATCACCCAAGCATCAGTCCAAATAAGGATATACAAGCAATTGATTTGATCAACGCACATTCGAATGTACATCAGTTAAAATTAGGAAGGGGTAATACCCCTAGCTTCTGTCAGAGATACTCAAAAGTTTCTTTGCACAACGGCTTCGTGAAGATATCTACAATCTACTCTTTTGTATGTACATACTCAAGCTTTACTTCATTATCCAATACCTTTTCCCTCAAGAAGTGATACCGAATAGATATATGCTTTGTTTTGGATTGTTGTACCAGATTCTTGGAAATGTTTATTGCACTAGTGTTATCAAACATAATTGAGATGGGTTCATTTAATGTTATACCACTATCCTTCAAAGTCTACTTCATCCATGGAATCTGTGTGCAATATGAAGATGCTGCAATGCATTATGATTCATATGTAGATAAAGAGACCAAATCTTGCTTCTTACTTGACCAAGAAACTAACTAGGAGCCAAGAAAGAATGCTCCACCACTTGTGCTTTTCTTGTCATCAACACTTCCTACCCAATTTGTATCAGTATAAGTTGTCAGAGTGAAATCTGAATTTCTAGGATACCACAAACCAAACTCTTATGTTCCTTTTAGATATCTAAAAATTCTTTTTACTGCCATAGCATGTGATTATTTTTGGTTCTTGCTGAAATCTAGCTGCCAAACAAACTGTATCCAAGATATTCGATCTGGTAGTAGTCAAATATAATAGTTCCCCAATCATTGATTTGTACTGACTTGCATCTACTTTAGGGAACTTATCATCTTTTGTCAACTTACATCTGGTGGTCATAAAAGTACACACCGGTTTGGAGTTCTCCAACCCAAACTTCTTCAACAATTACTTAATGTATTTAGATTGAGATGAAAATTATTTTATCATTCTAATTTACTTGTAAACCGAGAAAGATCTTTAACTCACCAGCATGGACATCTCAAATTTTGTTAGCAAAATTTCTACACATGCATTCATTTCCTCCAAATATTATGTCATCAACATAAACTACAACAATTAAAGTTTTACCTAAATCGATTTTGAAATATAAATTGCTATTAGTCGAACCCTTTTGAAAACCTTGATCAATCAAATAATTATCTAGCCTTCCATATCAGACTTTAGGAGCTTGTTTCAATCCATACATGACCTTCTTCAATCTACAAACAATATTTGGGTCATCTTTCAACTTAAATCCTTCTGGTTGTCCAATGTAAACTTTTTCTTTCAATTCTCCATTAAAAAATGTTGATTTCACATCCATTTGATAAACCTTGAAATCCTTAAAAGTTGCAAAAGAAAGAAACATCTTGATTGCCTCCATCCGGGCAGTTGGGGCATATGTCTCCTCAAAGTCAATACCTTCAACTTGTGTATATCCTTTACAAACCAAACTTGCTTTATTTCTCACAACTTTTCCATCTCCATCCAGCTTGTTCTGGAATACCTATTTTTTCCTAATCACATTCTTATCTACTGGTATGTGAACTAATTCCCATATCTAATTCTTCTCAATCTGATCTAGCTCTTCTCTCACTACCTTTATCCAATTTTGATTATTGCAAACTTCTTCTACTATTTTGGTTTCAATCTCTGATAGTAAACATAGCATAACTTGTTCTTGAGTTGCTTTGCTTCTTGTGATAATTCCTTTTTTTCTATCTCCAATGATCTGATCCACTGAATGATTCTTTTGAACTTGGGGTTTTAGATGTAGACGTTGGAGCTTCCTAAGCTTTGTTTTCTTCTTCTTCTTTGATTTTTGACTTTTCCCTTTTTCTGTCAGTTGATTCATGAAATTCATATCCAACCAATTTATCAGACTCTTTAGCAATATCTTCATCAACCTTCACATTTGCACTTTCAACAATCTTGTTCAACCTTTTGTTTTAAGACTAGTATGCCTTGCTTCTTGTAGAATATCCTAGGAATATGTCTTCATCTACTCTATTGTCAAACTTTCCAAGATTATCTTTATCCCTCTGGATATAGCACTTCTTCCAAATAACTTAAAATATTTCATCATCAGAGTTCTACCATGTCATAGCTCATATGATGTTTTTCCATGTCTTTTCTAGTATAGAATTCTATTAAGAGTGAAGAATATTGTGTGAATTTCTTCTCGCCAATAGACATTTGGGAGCTCTACTCCTTTGATCATTTTTTTGGCTGCCTCTTGTATAGTTTGATTCATCCTTTCCACTACACCATTTTGCCGAGGTGTCCTAGGGGCAAACAACTCTATTCTAATACCATGTTTCTAATAAAAATTGTTAAAATCATCATAATTAAATTCTCCTCCTTTGTCAGACCTCAGACACTTAATCTTTCTATCAACTTCATTTTCAATCTTAGACTTGGGTATGTGCAAGCTAATGAGTCACAAATTTGTGGAAGTCTGCGCGTTGGAAAACATGCTCCGCAAAACGGGGGCCCGTTAATGGTTCGACCTCCCGAGCCGAAAGGTCATGAGGTGCCAAAGCTAAATAAAATGGGCCCCCATTTTGTTACAAAATGGGGGCCCGTTTTTAAAAAATGGGCCACCGTTTTCAAATTCTATTTTTACCATTTTTTTGGACAATTTTTCATTTTCACCGTGACAGTGAATTAACAAGAAGAGATCAAAAACGGCCCCCCGTGCTGTGGTTTCCACTTCAAGCCTCCACCACTATCCCAGGTACACATTTAGTCATCTATTTTCACATTTCATAATTTTCTTGTATATTTTTCTTGTTTTTTTGTGTATTATTTATTTATTTATTTTATTATTTTAGATTTTTTTTATAGTAGCATATAAATAAATTATTTTTTATATTTGTAAATTCTTGATTTTGAACTAAAATATTTTTGAACAGTTAACCCTAAACCATAATCAACAAGTTTAGAAATCAAAACCAAACCTAGATAATTAACAAAACGAAATCGACACAAACAAAAAAATGAAAATGAAATGGAAACAAAAACAAAAACGTTCAAAAATGAAATTGAAATAAAACTGAACATATGTACCTAAATTGTTCTTAATCCTCATTAGGCAATATAAAAGTGACCACTAAATTAGTATAACCTTAGAAGTAATTAACATTACTCTTCAAATTTTAGATATCAAAGTTTAGGCTTAGGTTTATGCCATGTCATGGCATAAAGGTCCTATTATGGTCCTATTATGTCATGTGATGGTATAAAAGGATCAATTATGGACACAATTTTAGAGCAAAGCTAGATAAGTTACTAAAATTGGAGTTTGGTTTACATAGGTACATAAAGGAAGCTAATATGCCAAATATATAATTCATTAATACAAAATAAAAAATATTCTTGATTTATAATGTTGATTGATAATGAGTTTTCTAAATGGGGTGCTAATTATATATACATTCGAAAGATTTGAAAAATATAATTCCTGAGAAGTATTTTGAATATCTTTAGAAGTATATTGGTATATCTAGAATGTAATTTATATTATAAAATATTTGATATATGATTTGAAGTTGGTAGATATTTTGAGGAAGATTTATTAGATTATGTTATGATTAAGCTAATATTAGAAGAATGGTTTTAACAACATCTTTTGGTTTTAAAAGGTGCACAAGGTTTGAAGTTGAAATCATATTTGATTGTATATAATATTAAATTGTTAGGGAGCTATTTTTTTTAAAAATAGTTAATTTAAGATATTAGTTGAAGCTATTTGAGAACGTGAGATAGTCCTAATGAACACACGAATTAAATTAATGAACCTAGGATAATCACAATGAACATATGATAGTCCCAATGAGCCTCAAATGATCCTAATGAATGTAGGGTAGTCTTAATGAACCTAAGAAAGTCCCAATGAGCCTAAGAAAGCCATAATGAACTTGGGACAATCCTAATGAACCTAGGATAGTCCTAATGATTATAGGACAATCCTAATGAACCTAGGATAGTGTAAACAAGCCTAGGATAGTGTAAGAAAAAATCACTACAAAAAAGACCTCAAATGCGTTAAATGAATTTCCCAATAATGCACTCGTGTTTATCTTTTTTTGGTCATTTGGATACCTTTTTTTACAACATCTTGGTGTATACGCCCCTAAGAAGACCTTTTCCTCAAAAATTTCTTGGATCATGAACTCCTCATGTGCACCAAACATAAGTTGCCACTTGGAAGCTTCTAATGCACACAATCCTTTCAATCAATCTACTCCATTGATCTCTCAAAACAATCTTAGTCTTTAATCCTCTATCCTTCATGACTATAAATAAATCATTATATGAGCTATTTTCAAGAACTCTTGTAATGCAATGTTATGGTGCCAATTTAAGCACCTTACGTCCTATCTTGGTCACAAATCCATCTTGAAGCCATCAACCTTTAGCTACAACAAGAGTTTTCTTTCTGAGATACTATTGTCTTTCATCTTTTATACATTATCCTTTAACTCGATCTATAGGTGTTACTTATGCATAGCATAATGGTTTGAAATTCATAGTTTAAGTCCTTTATTGATTTTTTATGCTTGCTTGCATACACATATATTGCTAGAATTTAGCAATTCTTTATAGCTTCTATTTTAGTTTATTTATGAAAGAGTATAAATGAAGCTATATTTAAAATCAAAATTGTAAGATCCCCTCAGTCATTGAGGTAGAATTCAAAATTGATTTCACCTCTAATTATATGAAAAATTTAATTTGGCTGTACATATCAAAATCTTTCAAAATTTTGCATATTAAACAATAAAATATTGTGATGAACAAGTCTCTAGAGTCTTAAAAACCTTTATTTTCATAAAGTGCCAACACTGCATTTTTTCCCTAAAATATTCTCTTTGATTAATACGAAATTTTAAAATGGTTGCCACTAAAAGTATTAGGTCAGTGAAAGGAATTGGGATATTTAAAAATAGGCTTGCATCACTTTTTTAGCTTCATTGAGTTGTAGCTTGTTCATTGACTTAATAATTAAGTGCTTGCAAGTATGATAGTGGACCCCTTTGTGCGTGAGCGCATCCCTAAAGCTTTCAATTATTAAAATAAAAAGCATTACGATGTGATGATTTGAAGGAGATGTATCCGTCAAAGAAATATTATGGATGGGTATTAATGAGGATCATATATAGTATGTTAGGAATTTTATTTGGAATGTTAGTCAAAATAATATTCTAGTTGATAATTATAAATGCATGTGTAAAATATTGTTGAAATTGATTATTTTAAAAGTAAATATTGCAAGGTTAATTTTGTTTTTAATCGTTGGCATGTTGTGTTGATTTTTATGAAAGAGTTTCATTTCTTATTCAACTTTGTAAGAGAATTTGTGTATGAATTGATATCTTAAATTTTATAGAAAGATTATATATGAAAACAAATGATTGCGGAGTTTTATAATAAATGATTTATAGGAAATAATATTTTTTGAAGGTTTTGTAAATTATAATCTTGTGTAGATTTGATTATGGGAGAAATTTAATGGTGAAATATGCTTAACTCTTCAAAAGTTTTGATGTTTTGTCTTTACATGACAACCACTTAGAATATAATATGTTTTAAGTAGGTCATTTATAGTCATGGGAGATTAGTTTTTTTTTAAGATTGTCTGAAGACTAATCAATGTAATATGAATTGATGGCAATTATCTCAAAACTATGTAATTGAATTCTAATAAATTATCATGTACACTAAAACACTAGAAATATGGAGCATCCAAACACACACGTGCATTTTTCTAGATTTATTAATATTATTGTGTTGTATCTCATCATAATTTAGTTTCAAAATAACTTTAAGTTAAAGTTAACAAAATATTATGTTGTCTTAGTAATATTGTTTCCATGCTATATATTCTTACACTAGAAGGAGGATCATCTTATTTCTCACTTCTTTATTGATCTTATGTATGGAATATTTTATATTGATTTTAATAGTTGATGCATTTTACAAGAAATGAATTTATTAAATTGAATATATAATAGATTTCTGATGTTTCATTGAAAGTTTTTATTAAGTTTTGTGCGCAAATTTTATATTTCAAGATTCAATAGTATGTACATGTATATTTTTTTAAGTTCAATATTATATTATATATTTCATGTGTATCTCATTCAACAACATAGAAATGTTACTATTTATAAATGTTTTTTTTTAATTTAGTAAAATAGATTCTTCTTTGACATAGAGTTGTATATAATTCATGTATATCTTTATATATGCAAGAGTTCTTTGTTATCATGGATGTCTTTGACATAGATGAACTATTAGGTGAAAATCCCCCACCACAACCCCCTCCTCCTCCTCCTCCACCACCACCACCACCACCACAACAACCCCCTAGATTGGATGAAATTAGTTTAAGAGAATGAATTAATGAAAACCTACAAGT
Organism: Cryptomeria japonica; assembly: GCF_030272615.1. Taxonomy (NCBI): domain Eukaryota; kingdom Viridiplantae; phylum Streptophyta; class Pinopsida; order Cupressales; family Cupressaceae; genus Cryptomeria; species Cryptomeria japonica. Next base: position 33,145,829 of record NC_081412.1, on the reverse strand, counting down.
GATTGAACAAAACATTGCTGCTATCCAAAATGAGCAAATCACGCCACCCCATCTTGTAGAGTTTGCAAAATCAATGCAAACTGTTGTCGAGTCAGTTAGATTTGTTGATTCTCAATTAGATCAATTTCATAGACGATGACAAGAGTTGCGTGATTTTTATGCCGATGGTTTAACTTATAGGCAAATCACTGATTTGAAAATAACCAAAGCTCATTTATGTCCATATTTTACCAACCCAAAAATAAGAGAACCAATGCAACCTAACCAAAAAAGAATTTCAATTAGGTGGTGTGTGCATCCAGAAATGGCTAGATACTTTTGGGATAGATGGTGGATGGTTTTTGATTATCCACCACATTGTAATTATGAGGTCCCTTTTTATTTTTTGAAGAAATTATACTGTGAGTTTGTAATGAACCAAAAACCAAATTATTTTGACATTAAGTCATTCCAGGGTGTTGGTCATGGAATGCCACAACATAGATTAGGGGCATGGAGTAATAATCCCCTACTGGATCCACCCATAGTTCCACTTGTTGCTCCATCGATTCTTGCAGATGTTCAAAATACATCATTCTTTTCGACATTAGATGCTTTGACTTCCCTCACAGGTAACCTGAGTGAGCAAGCTGCTCACATGGCATTTGCTCCTTGATGGATGCCACATATGTGTTCGAGTTGTCATGAGACGTGTGTAGGTCCTATTGCTGCTGCAAGATCTACTTCAGTTCCAGCTGAGCATGATGCAACAGATGATAGTATGATGACATCTTATATGGATTTTCTTTGCTCGGATGTTCATCTTGACTAGGTATAGATATATATACATGTACATGTCAAACTTTTTATACTTCATTAAATATAGGTATAAACTAAGTGCATCTATTTTTTTATACAATCTAATACTTCATTAAATAAATTTTGTTTATGTAGATAAGGACTACACCTAATATTAGAGTCAATATTGCATCTACTGGAACACAACTCGGCACACCTTATGGGGTATAGTATAAATTTCTATCTAGACATTGTACTATCTTTTTAAGTTAATATGTTATCATCGTATACTATATAAATTTTCATGTTGATACATTGAATGCTTCTTTCTCTAGGATTCAGGTCATGAGGGACCCTCTACATCACATCGAGAAGAGGGTCTGACTATTGTGACACCATCTATGGTATGTATCTTATAATTCTTAAATTAAATATGAACTCTTACAATATTGTAACTTAACTTGAAATTATTTAGTACACATATATATGTTCACTAAATATGATTTCATTAAATGCATGTATGTAGGTGGACACTACCATTAGGATAGGTTATCCTCATAATTTTGATCAGAGCCAATTTGAACGCACATCGACATCCTTTGAGGTATTAATATGTAATACTTAATTTGATCTTATTTTGACTCTTAATTTAAGATTTAATTGGACACTTTGAATTTGACCTTGTATAGGAGTTAGCTAGCACTACATTTGGTGTTGATACTGCACAAGATACTGCTAGAGGATCTGATGAGCATATGGTAAGTTTGTAAATTAATTTATGAATTCTACTATATTTGATAAATGATTCTTTTAATAGTTAATTTCAAGTAATATTTTAATATTTTTTTTTTATTGTATAGCATGAGACAGGTGGATCTGGACCACGTCCCGGGGACAAGAGAGATACTGCTAGAGGATCTGATGAGCATATACTAAGTTTGTAACTTAATTTATGAATTCTACTATATTTGATAAATGATTCTTTTAATAGTTAATTTCAAGTAATATTTTAATATTATTTTTTTATTGTATAGCATGAGATAGGTGGATCTGGACCACGTCTCGGGGACAAGAGAGATACTACTAGAGGATCTGATGAGCATATGGTAAGTTTGTAACTTAATTTATGAAGTCTACTATATTTTATAAATGATTCTTTTAATAGTTAATTTCAAGTAATATTTTAATATTATTTTTTTATTGTACAGCATGAGACAGGTGGATCTGGACCACGTCTCGGGGACAAGAGAGATATTGCTAGAGGATCTGATGAGCATATGGTAAGTTTGTAACTTAATTTACGAATTCTACTATATTTGATAAATGATTCTTTTAATAGTTAATTTCAAGTAATATTTTAATATTATTTTTTTATCGTACAACATGAGACAGGTGGATCTGGACCACGTCTGGGGGACAAGAGACCACGAGATGTTATTGATGATAGCACTTAGATTTTACTGTTTATTTGGCTTTGATATGTACTTTTTTATGGACTTTACACATTTGTTTACACGTGCATATACTTTATATATATGGATAGTTGCATAATAGGATTAGATCATATATATTTTGTGCATACTTTATATATTTTGTGCACATTAGATATTATGTGGAGTGAAGATCATGTTACCATCTAGACATATATATGGATTAGATATTACATGGATTATGTGGACTTGAAATTTTACTATTTATTTGGCTCTGATATGTACTATTTTATGGGCTTTACATATTTGCTTACACGTGCACACACATACTTTATATATATGGATAGTTTCATAATAGGATTAGATCATATATATTATGTGCATACTTTATGTGTATTGTGCCCATTAGATATTATGTGGACTTGAAATTATGTGCACATTAGATCATATATATTGACTTGAAATTATGTGGACTTGAAATTGTGTGGACTTGAAATTTTGTGCATACTTTATATATTATGTGGACTTGAAATTTTATTTATGGAAGTTGTGCTTAAGCAAATTTATAGGCATTATGTGGACTTGTAATTTTATTTTTGGAATTTCATTTAAATAGTTCTTGTGATTAGATAAACTAAAGGTGCATACATCATGAACTAAGTATCGAAACATATCTTATAATTATAACATATTCTAAATTAAAAAGTATCATTTAACAAATATAATGAATAGAACTTGATTAAAACATAATTATCTCATTCATAAATTTGACCAATAGTCTCTCATTTATGTATATTGTACACAAAATGTAATCAAGAAGACATATCTAAAATAAAATAAACAGTCTATTTAAATAACTTTGTTTTCATTGATGCCTTCTACTTGTGGTAGACCTGAAACAAAATTTTACTAGATTCATTCCATTATACCATCTGCATCATCTCTCTTTTGCAAAGCATCTATAATTGTCTCGTGCTCTTCCATAGAGAGAGTCCATACTTGTTTATTAGCAGGCCTGCCACGTTATCTATCCAATTTTATATTAGTTGCCACTACCAAATGCGAGTAATGTATAATATCTTCTCTAATTCATAATCTTCAAATGCGGGCAATCCATTGTTTCTTGTTAGATATTTGCATAGCCAAGTGCCAACAACAACCACAAATCCTGTTGGATAGTCATAACCATCATCATCTACTTGAGGAGTAGTTAGCTTATGTTTTGGCTCTACACATCGAGCCAACCAATACTTTATCCCCTCTTCATTGTCCTCTGGTGCAACAACAACATAGACATGTCTTGTGCACAAAACAATTTTATTTTAATATTTAATGAGAAATAAAAACAAAAATATATACTGTAAGATTTCATAAATTTATGTACTATTTAATAAATCAAAACAAATTTCAAAAATAATTTTACCTTGTTGTATAAGATCTGAAATGCGATCATAGTCATTTGATGCAAACATTTGATCCATATCTTCATCAGTTCTTTCATGTGGATCATTTACATCTATGGGTGTCAATGATCTTTGTTGCCATTCTTCAACCCATTCTTTATTCTCACAAAATTCCCAATCTCTGGAAACACAAAACTGACAAAAGCAAGCAAGTTGCCTTGTGAATATAGTCCATGTGTTTGAATTAGAACTCTTAAATGAATGCCATTTAGCTAATCCAATGATGGTATTACAATCATGCCAAATAGGAATACTATCTTCCTCTATCAACCAGAAGAAACGTTGAATTGCAGAGTTTTCAGTTGATCCTTTTGACAACTTTGAATTGCACCAATCTACAACTGCATGAGCATCTCTGAATTTCACTGCATCCTCAAATTTCAATTTTTCTCTAGCAAGAGCTCTTTTTATACAGGCACCGGCTCCATCGTGTTCCCCCTTACCATGTCTCACTTCAAAAAAACTGCATAAATGTTGGACATTGGTTATCTTGTGAACTTTGCATAGCCAATAAAACATTCTTGCATTTTTGAATTGTTCAGTGCAGTTATTTGACCATATCATATGTTGTTTCATGTCAATTTCTCTTTCCTTAAGATTATCATAAAATGCCTCGAAGCAATGTTGAACAAACTCTGAAGAGTGTAATCGATTATCGCTAACATAGAAATGATACTCCTTCAAAATTTTTCTGTTATATTCTGTACTATCATGGTCATGTCTATATATAATGTGCACAAATATGGCCACTTGCACTGAGTTGTAGTATTGTGATTGAGTTTCCTCTTGTGGTTTTAGAGTATAATTTTCTGCAAAATCCACAATTGATACTATTGTTCCAACTGGAAATGTGTTCTTGCATATGCGAAACTGTCCATCAAGCCATCGGGCATGTTGGGAATGTTTCACATATTTTGGAACAATATGAGTTTTAAACTCACTAATAAATGTATTCACACTATTCTGTTCTGTAATCAATTCTAAACGTTTCCCCATCTTTCCATCCTTTAGAGGGTATTCTATATTTTAAAATCTCCTAACATCAACCATTTTTTGTCCAAACTCAGATGAAACATGTTCATGCAAACATTCACCTATCGAAGAATAGTTCCCACATAAATTGCAAAGGCCATAAATGCATGAAATGGAAAGAAATAATTGTTCATTAGGTGGTTTACAAAATAAACTTCCAATAAAATCTTTTATAGTTTCAGGTGGAACATAAACACCACAATCCTGCACAAGATCATTACCATGCAACATACAACATATATATCGAAAAACATCATAATAGTAACGAAACTAGACATGAGTTTTACAACAACAAGATATTCTTTGTTTATTGATTTTAACATACCAGGGTTTGCATTTTTCAAATGATCTTTGACTAATTCGTAAATTCATTAACACAGATTCATCACTAAATTTTTTAAAGAATTCAGTTTGAGTCATGTCAAGAAGATGTTTTGGATGAGGATCATGAATTTTTGATCCCACCCTTAACTTTAAAATATCTCTAGCATTTGATGAAACTCTAGTGTTATCATGCCAAAATTTTGCAATTAATTGTTTAGTTTCATCATTTAATTTCATGTCCGACCTTTGAAGTCTACCACTAAAACTCCAACAATGGTTTAGTGGATCAATTTCAATTGTGTCTCTTCTTTTGGGCGCTCTTGACAAGGTTCTACGATGTAAGTTCAAATAGCCACTTATATCACTTAACATTCTTTTACTAACAATCATTTTGTCAACTATAGCAGTCGTTATAACTCTACGTGCTGCATTCTTATCTTTAGATCGACTTGTTTTTCCTATAGAGTCGATGGCATTGGCAACAGTAGATACAACTTGCTTATATGATTCATCTTTTCTTTTTGGTTTTGCATAAATACCTATTTTTTTCATACCTATTTTGTTTAGCATTAATTGACATTGGAATCCTAACTTTTTATTATAGAAAAATTGTTTATATAATCTATTCGCATGTGTTCTGATTTGTCTCTAAGAAACTAACCCATTAAGATTATCTAGCACATTGCTATCAATAGTAAACAATTTACATTCATTTTCTTTCAAAGAGGGTGGTGTAATATTTTCAATTTTTATTTCTTTTCGTATTGATGTATGAAATTTATATCTAGCTTCATTTAAATCAGCAATTTGATTGGCATCATAGTCATTGGGATTTAAAAACATACCAGGATTTGTATCCACATCAACATTTGCATCAACAGTCATACCCGTGTGTGGTTCTACATTTCTTGAATCCATCATGATGTCTTCAATGGTCTCATCTACAATGGGCACTGAACTAGATCCTTCAGAAGTGTTATTCAATTGTCGTTGTTGTGATCTTTGATCTCTTTGGCGTTTTGCCTCCTTCTCTCTTTGTGCTTGAATTTCGTCCACTGTCATTGTCCTCTTTTTTTTCTTTTGATGTTGCTTAGAACCCATTTTTACAAACTCGTCTTCAAAAAATAATATCTTTTTACTGAGATCTTCAAAAAATCGTGTAAAAAATATTAAAAAGTACTGTCAAATGATGTAAAAAATCTTTGTCAGTACGGATTTCAATGATAGTGTGGTAAATCAATGCAATCTATCTTTTTTTTTTACAGTAATGGTTATTTAAAAATGGGGGCCTGTTATTTAAATAACGGGTCCTCGTTTTAATAATGGGGGCCTGTTATTTAAATAATGAGTCCCTGTTTTAATAACGGGGGCCCGTTATTTAAATAACGAGTCCCCGTTTTAATAACGGGGGCCCGTTATTAAATCCAATGGGCAAAAAATGAAATGGGCCCCTATTATGTAAAATTTGAATTCACAACCCACCACTTGCCTTGGGATTAGGCCTGAGATAGGCCTAGGATGGCCACACCTGAGACATGAACCTGCAAATTCAAAGCTCCATGAATGAAAGCACAAATATGATGAAATGAAATAGTTTACGTGCCTCTAATCAGAGAATTTTTATACGAAATTAAAACCCATTTCAGATTATACTGTCTAGATTCTAAATATGTAAATTAATTTAAAAATTGATTATTTTAACTATTTTTCATTTAATTTATACTAAATCAGGTCCATAAATTTGAAATATTAACTAATTTTCTTAATTTAAAACTCTTTTATTTTAATGAATTTTGAAAAAAAAATTATATGTCATCAATCTACACAAAATTCTTTTCAATTTAAAAAAAAAAAAAATTCAAAAAATGCTAAGTTTACGTCAAATTGTGTGGGTCGTACACGCCAAATTTTTAAAAAGATAATTACGACCATTAAAAAATTAATTAAAAAAAAATATTTAAAAAAAAAATACAGAAAAATATGCTCATCAATCTTCAGTGTGTACAAACCATTTCCCAAAACAGTTTGAGAAAATAATTTTAATTGTGTCAAAAAGTGTGGGTCGTACACATGCATGGTATGGTCCTAAAACAGGCATTTTTAAAACATAGTTTTTAGAACTCCATTCAAAAAGTAATTTTTTATTATGTGGGTATTAAAATAAATTACATATTTGAAAAGTACAGTCAGAGAGATATCTTTTATATTACTGACTTTTTCCAAGATTCAATCTCTAAGTGTTTCAAAATTTAAGCTCAAGTGAGACAAAATCTGAAAAATAGGGAAAACACTTCCACTTTTTGGCCAAAAAGTGGACTCATCTTCTTGCACTAACCCACTTGAATATGAATTTTTCTAATGCTTATGACTTTTCTCTTAAAAATGCAACCCATGACATTCTAGAATAATCATCAATCACTAACATGCAGTACTTCTCACCTTGTATACTCCTTGTTCTAGTAGGACCATATAGGTCTATGTGCACTAATTCCAACAATTTGATGGATGAATTCTTCTTTCCTTTATATATTTCTTTCATCTATTTTCCAACTTGACATTCTCTGCAAATGTTGTTATCCGGTTTGGTTAGTCCTGGTAAGTCTCTCACTACACTTGATAAACTAACCTTTACCAAGTTATCAAAAATTATATGAAACATCCTCTGGTACAAGAGATAGCTATCATTGATCTAAGATAACAAAAAATTCCTTGTAGCTCCTTCTAGAAAATACATGTTTCCACCAGTCCTTTTCCCTCCTGCAATGACAATTTCAGATCCCTTCCCAATCTCACAACCATCATTCTGAAAAAAAACATTTTAAACAATTTTGGCACATTTGTCCAACACTCAAAAGATTATGATGCAAACCCTTCACATAGTAGAAATTGTCAGTATTATATTTTCCATCAAAATGAATAGAACCAATTCCCACAATTTGTGTTGTCTTATCATCTCCGAATCTAATAGAACCTCCATTGTATTTTCCAAGTTTTACAAATTTACTTTTATAACTAGTCATATGATTAGAACATCCACTATCAATCAACCATTCATTTATATTTCTTCTAACATGTAAAGAAATAGCCAATGTTGTTATATGGAGCCTAATTAGACTCAGAGGTTAAATTTTCCCTACTTCTATCGACGTAGTTTCCTCCCATATCTTCACCAGAAGGGGTCCATTATCAGATAAACCAGACACAACAAAAATATCTTCTTTCAAAATTGGATACGACTTGTCCATAAACATAAAGTGGAATTTTATCATATCTTCATCTTTGAACTAGGGAAATTCATTCCAAAGATCTAAACTCTTATGCCATAAATTTTTTATTTGATGCATTTCTTCATTTGATAAATAGTTTACGAAATTCCTAATTTTCTCATGAGTATACTCATCCAAATGCACATTCTGAATTATCAAAACAGTTGCCATAGGAAGAGATATGAAAAATACCTTGTGTGCAAACTAAGTGTTGAATTTCCTTTTGCTCATTGCTTTCCTCACTCTTCAATTTTCCTTCAACAGAAGATGCAAAAATGATAAAAAAAATAAATATTTAAGTTACATAGAGTACCGAGGAATTCACTACCAAAAGTGTCTTATCAAAATGACGTCAGCTAAAACTTTACTCTTTTGCATACACAAGCTATTGAAACGTACATCATCAATAACATTATAATCCACCACATACATTTATTTCACTTGAAGGGATATAAATAGATTTTTCTTTGAGAACTCCCCCTAAGATGAATCTACTGGACCATTTTCGGAGGAAGAAGCACCCATGTCAGATTTGGGTGTAGGGGGCTTAGTAGATATCTTTATTTTATATACCATAACATTCTTTTTAGGTTTACTTATGAGAGTCTTTGGGAATTCCTAAAATTATTAGCAAAATGTCCATATGTGTTGTAATTATAGCACTTGACCTTCTTCTATCCCGAATTCACTAAATTTCCTCTCAATCTACAGTAATGAGCTTTATGACCAAATTTATGACATGTGTGACAATAACCTTGAAAATACTTATTCACATGAGATCCATTCATTCCATTCACAGATGAACTATAGCTTCTGTTATTGACTTGACTTCTGAAATTATTAGCCTTATATCCAAAATTTCCACATCTAAAGCATTGGATATTTTGATTCACATTTCTTCTACAATCTACAACTTTATGTCCAAAGTAATTGTACTAAAAATAATAGCCATTAAATGATGAGTACCTTTAAGCATTACGTTGTTGAGCCAAAGGTCTGAATGTAGTAGGTCTGAGAGTTTGGACTTTGTTTGTATCTTCAGTCTTCTTTTTAATCTCCATCTTCTCTTTCCAAATTTCCTTTGTCTTTAAGGCAATCACCATAGAATCCTAATCCTTCCTTATCCTTGTATGCTTTTTACATTGAAAATAGTTGATCCAATAATGCATTGCTTTCAATAAATTTTTCTTTCAATTTAGCTTCAGCAATTCTTGTTCCAATTTCCCATTTTCTTCAGTCTTTAGATTAACTATATTCTTCAGCCTTTCTTCCACTTTCCTACTTTCTTCTAACTACATTATTAGATTCACAATAGTCTCATGTGCTCATGCTTCAATTACTTGCTAACTTCTCTATTCCTTTCTTTGAACTTACATATTTTATCTCTCATCTTTTGCACATATACATTCACTAGATTCACATTCTCTTTCAATTTGTCATTCTCAAATTCCATAGTTTCAAGATCTTCAAGGGATATCTCTAGTTCTCCATCCCGTTGATACTCTCCATCCAATTCTATAGGAGACATCTATTAAATTCAAGATCTCCCTCAAGTGGTTAAGCTAGCAACAAGGGACCAAGCTCTGATACCAATTATTGAATAGACCAAAATACCGAGAGGGGGTGAATTGGTATTCCACTCAAAAATTAAAACTAAAACAAATAATATACTAATGTTAACTTAATCTTAATAATCCTTAAAATGAAACATATAAATTAATTACTTAACACAACCACATAAGAGACACCCAATATTTTTAAATGTGGAAAACCCAATAAGGGAAAAAATACAGGGAGGGTTAACTATCAAGATAATATAACTAGTTATACGAGGTTACAAAAATAGGCTCACTTCCCAAAGGGTTCACTACTCAGATACAAAACAACTTACTACGAGAAAGGCTAAATCAGTTCTAGTTAAAGCTCAAACAAAATATCAATAGCCCACAACAGATCTGGTTAAGAACCTTTGCCAAAAATTTCACCAACTTACTGCACTAATCTCTTGTACTGAACCAAATCTATGACTCTTTTTCTTACCACTTTTATCTTTTGCTCATGCCGACTTACTCCTTTGCAACATAATCCATTGAATACACACTCTTACTCTTCCACATTCACACATTTTGTCTCTCACTCACCCTAAAGTAATATATATATAATAATGCATAAATTACATCAAGTTGACCTCTAAGATACTTTATAAAAGAATATTTTATTGATTAAGATACACACTACAATCACTGAGTAGAATATCAACATGTCTTCAAAGTCGGCCAAACTAGAAATGAACACATCCTCAAAGTACCAAAACAACATGCTTCCAGAAAGCCGTAATTATTGAAGCACAAAATGAGCAATTGGATCATTGCGCAGACCAAAAACTTTGGGGTGCAATGATCACGATCCAAGTCAGCATTACATGATTCAAGATATGAAAACCAAACCACCAAATGACTGTCACCAGAAAACTAGAGCACAATAATTTTCTCATCACAACATATCTAAACAAACAAATGAAGCATGACATTCAAAGAACAACTTCCGGAGCACAAAACCAAATGTCACAACCAACACAAAAGACTCTCATCCATATACTCATGTCCTCATAATTATAGAGTGATAATCATATCAAATATTGTGATAGAAACAACAACAGAGCAACAAAAATATCAACAACAACAACAATAGCAACAATCTACAATTTGTAACATATATAGTATAGGAGTTGAGAAATACAACCCCACAGTAGCCTGAAGATCTTCTGCAAGCCGAATAACCTGTTACAAGGAGAAGCAATGAAGCAAAATCTGAAGAACAAGAAAAACACAGGAAAAACTATTCCCCAAACAAGAGAGCTCCAATTCACCAGGAAAAAGTATTGTGGAAAGATAATACAATGAAAAGAAAAAGTAACCTCTAATAGGTCAAGAAACCCTAAAAAGGGAAAACCCTAGGTTTGCACATAATAATTAATTAAAGTAATTAATTATATGCACCTAATGTTAGCTAAAGTGTAAAAAGATAATTGGAAACTTAAAGAATTAAAAAAATAATGTTTAATTAATCAAGTAAAGACCCAATTACTCTAACATATAGCTATCTTCCATTGTTCTACATACATACCGATCTTCCATTGTTTTGTATGCATGCCTATCTTCCACTGCTCTACAAACATACCTATATATCATTGTTCTACAACCTAGTGTATATGAAATTTCACATATCAATCCAGACCAATCCTGATCACTAGATTTGACATTAATGACAACAATGAGAACTTAGATAAGTAATTCCAACAATCTCTCCCTTTGTCATTGATGTAAAAGCACCTCAAAAAGATTAAAAGATTTGTCAGAAAAACTCCCACTTCGATAGATCTTCCAACAACCAAAATTCTCCAAACACCTCCACAAATCTCTAGAAAAATTCTCCCCGAAATTCTCCCCCTTTTAAATCAAGGAAAAAGGTGTAAAACAAAGAACAAAAAATGCCTCATCTACTCTTTTTTAGATATCCTCCTATAAATTTCTTTGATTTTGTGAAGGAAAGTCTTCCATGAGTTCATCACTGAATGGATATTGAAGCTCAAATTATTATTCTACACATTTACATCAACTAAATCTAATAACAAATTGGGAATAGAGATGTTTTGCACACACTTCTCAGCTTCAAAGAGAATACACCAAAGATTCTCTAACCGGGCTTCAACAATATCTTCCACCTTCAAGAATATACTTACCACATCTTCTTTTTGTCTTTGATAAAATATAAGTTTTGATTGCAAGGGGTTTATCTTTCTTCTCTGTGCACCAAGATCACTAAAAATATCAAACGCCTTACACAAGGAACATGACTTAGATTCAATAGAGTCAATTTTTGCTTTCATTTGTTCCATAGTTATTGGCCACTGAAAATAGAATTTGTCTACTTTGTTTGATTCCATCACACAAACTCTCATATTACTTATCTATTCTAAGGATATGCACATTTATTCTCCATTTCATCCTAAATATATTCTTCAGCAATCGGTGCCTTAACAAACTGCTTCATCCGATCTTTAAGCACCTCACACAAAATATTTGGCAAGATGTCTGCAATACTATCCAAAGGGTAAGTGCACTAAGATGGTGAACAGAAAAGTGGCCACATGCCAAAAAAAAACAAAATTTTTCATAACCCATACGGGTTCTAAAATTTCAAAAATGTGCTAGGCTTGGTAACACCAAGCCTAGAGAAAAAACAATTAAAAAAACCAAAAGTTCCTCAAAACTCGTACGAGTTTTGAGGAACATTTTTTTTAAATAAAAAAATTTAAAGTTTCTCAAAACCCATATGGGTTTTGAGAAACATATTTCTTTTGTTTAGGACATGGGTTTTGGCCATTTTCAACACCAAAACCCATGGAACATCAGCAAGGAGAAGCAAAAAAAGCATCGAACCCGCACGGGTTTGCAACAATTTTTTATTTTCCCATCATCAAAAGCAATTTTAAACAATGGCACCCCGTCGAACAGGTAAGATTTGATTTTTTTGATTATTTTTCTTTGCAGTTTAATTAAATTAGGGTTTTTTAATTGATTTAAGTTTTGTTTTTATTAATTTGATGTTAGATTCTTCAAGCAATCCCCAAACATGAAATAGACAACAAAGACCTCCTCCTGCACAAGCAACACAAGAAAACCCTGTTAACATTGCACAAGAGAAACAAGAAAACCCTCAAAATCCTGAAAATGCTGCTCCTCTACAACCACCACCACCTCGAAACCCTCCACATCCTGCATTAGATCATGTAGATGCCACACAAGAGGATCTCATCAATCGCCTTACACAAAATAGCGCCCAAATTTCTATATTGGTGAATAGGTTGAGGACCTCTAAGCTTGAGCACCACTCAACCCTTGCCAGAACACTAGAAACAATGGCTAATAGTGCAAATGAGGTATTTAGGGAGGTTACAAAATGGGGTTCATGGAGGGACAGATGTCGAACATTTTATGTGGATGGGTTGTCATATGATCAAGTGAAGAAAAAGGGCATAGTTAAAGCTGACATATGTGCTCTTTTCATCGATCCTATTACCAGTAACAACCTAGAACTAAATACGACTCAGTTTCCTATACATTGGTGTGTTCATGCTAGGTTGAAAGATGCTTTTTGGGATAGGTGGTATATGGTCTTTGACCAACCACCTTGTAATAATTGGGAGGTGCCTCTATATTTTTTGAGAAAGTTGCATTGTGAGTTTATCCTCGGCGAGAAGCCGAATTACTTTGACATCCGACAATTTCAGGGTAGAGGGAGAGGCTCTGCGTAGGATAGACTTGGGGCCCATAGGGTGGTAGATCCACAACATAGGAGGCGTACAACTCCTAAACCCATGGTTCATGTCACTGTCCCTATATCCTTGAAGGAGTCTATGGAATTACAGACTCTTCAAGCAGCTGCATCATTGTTCAACATGGGACACAGCTGGTCAGAGAAGAGGATGTACCAGCACCTACAACACCTCCTTCATTAGCAACACATCCTTCCTCAGTGGCACCTCCTTCATCAACAACACCTCATGCATCATTTGGCATGAGCCAACTCATTCAGCATATGTGCCCCACCTGCCAGGTGTATGTTTTGGTGTAGACACTAACACAGACAAGGATGGTGGGACATATCATTCATGTACATGTTGCGGGAGTAGATGCCATGCTTCCACTGTAGAGGATGTGGCCCTCATTGACGAATTGCTCAATATGTTGTACCCTCTCTATCAGACACAGGTGTGTTTAATTCTGTTTATGACATGTTATCAATTAAGTGACTAAATCTTATAAAAAGAAATGAATTTTTATTTTTATAACAATTTAAAGTGATATATAAATAAAATGCATTGCATGGTGCAACAGGTGGTGAGAGTACACCACATACTGTTCAGTTGACTCCACGGTCACGAGTAGTTTTGCCACCAGAGGCAAAGATTTGTGAATTTGTTAAAAATATAATAATACATTGGATTCAAAATATATTTTGTTAATTATATGTATCATTACTTGATATTTTGTAGGGCTTATCAGTGGCTGAGATGTCCCAATTTGATGATATCACGCTTTCAGCCATTGACTTTATCCATGATAGCTATGTGGTACCATTTAGATTTATATATTTTTTACTTAAGTGATATATTAAATACCTGCTCTTTTCCCTTATGTTAATTTTTTTCCATTAGTTTACCCCACTTGCCTCGAGGACATCTCGTGTGAGAAAGCCATCCTTTAGCACTCTGAGGTAGAAAAAGATATCCTCTCGGACACCCAAACGATAGAAGATAATTCACTACAATTCAAATTCAATTGTTGAAATGTATTATGATTAAACATGTATATGTAGATATTGATAAATGCACTTAATTTATTTGTTCTATATACAGAAACATATGGGGTTTACGGAATTAATGAATGCACCTGATGTCGATGAGGTTCAGCAGAGGGAAGAGGTGATATCTTCATATTCACTTTGGATTGCATTCTTGCTTGTTCAAAATAACTAAATCCTTTTATGTCTATATCATATGTTATCATTTTTCATACAGGAAATGGTAATAGCTGCATCAGATTCGACAAGGCCTCCTAAGGTTACAGGAGAACTATACGAGGCTTCAGTGTGCATTTTTTCTACATATGTTAAAAATATTTGTTTTATCTAGTTTGTCAACAACTTTGGGTTATTAACTTGTATGATTGTCTTTAAACTATTACAGGCCCCTTGCAAACTTCCTACTGTTATTCTACCATTCCATTTCAGTAGAAGTCCTACACGTATATTATGGGATCCAACATGACCAAGGCAAAAGGTATGTTTGTCTTAGATCAACTCCTTTTCACTAAGTGCACAATAGAGTTGAAACCACCTAGTTAACTCCTTTTGGATCACTTACCATGGATATAGGAAATGGTCGTAACTGATTCATCTGTGACTTTTCCTTCTACGACCACAACACATCCATCTGAAGCTCTGGTATGCTTTATTTTTTTAGTCTATTCATTTTTAATTTTTATGTGTTATTTGACATATATGTCATTAACATGTATTAATGTTGTTTTACCAGTTACAACCTCCTGTAGGACATCCCATGGATCCTTAGCCTCAACGAATTGTAGAAGACAAAGATGAGGTAATCAACATTTCAACTTCAAACAATTTAGAGTTTAGTATTTAGTTATTTTGATGTTATATTGAGAAAATATATTTGATTAGACATTTGAATTGTCCTTTTGCAGCCACGTATTGCTTCAAAGAGGCTCGATTTTGATGATCTGCCACAGCCATAGATACAGATAGAGACATATAGTTTTAGTTGTGGTCATTGAAGGGCCAATTTTTTATATATTTGACATTTGTATATGTATATATCGACTTTGACAGACATGGCACATGCCACATTTTTGTAACTATTATTGATTTGGCATCTATGCCATTTTTTGATATATGTATATGATTATTGTTAATTTTGATATATATGAAAGTTGATATTTGATCCAATTTGTTCATTGATATATATGAAACATGATATTCCTGAAACTTAGTTATTTGCTATTGAAATGTGATCAAATTTGTTAGTTGTGTATATGTCTTGAAATGTGATCCAATTTGTTCATTACTTGTAACTCATATGGCGTATACTTTTAAACTATCTATTGCTCATGTTGTGTATACCCAAGTACTGATACCGGTAATGTTGATATTGTGTATTTTGATTGAGTGAATTTGCTTTGAGTCCTTCATGCGTGAAGAGACTGGAGTGAAGTTATTATTTCATAAACTCATGCTTATGGAGTGAAGTTCATCATTTCAAGAACCAATTAAGACATTTCATGCTTAAGTTCATCATTTCATGCTTATGGAGTGAAGTTCATCATTTCATCACCTATAAAAGAAGAGTTGAATGAATCATCAGTGTGAGCGCATCCAAGTGGCACTTATGGATGATCTGTTTGAACCTATGGGGTCATGCTATCTCTTCCTACAAAATCCTATCTTGGATTCGGGTAACTTGATTATGTTTTCTTATGGTGAGATTTTTTCTGTTGCATCAAAAACCGTCAAAAGCTATCAGTGAGAGGTGGCAAAATAGTGCATCTTTCGTTCTTCTTGTCATGGGAATGAACATTCAGTGTGAGTGCATCCAGGTGGTTGGGTTTATGCTAGGTGTGCCCTTGTCTCGCTCCCCAAGGCATCTAATCATTACGAGCCACCTCGTAGCAACATTTTCCCTTGAGCACTCAAAGCAGAAAAAATGGTCAAACTTTGACGTAGCCTAACTTGGAGACCATGGCACTTATGGACAATTCATTTGAACCTATGGAGTCATGTTATTGCTGCCCACAAAATACTATCTCAGTTTCGGGCAACTTGATTCCGTTTTCTTGTGGTGAGATTTTTTCTATTGCATCAAAAACTGTCAAAAGTTGTTAGTGGGAGGTGGCAAAATAGTGCATCTTTCGTTCTGCTTGTTGTGGGAACAAACCATTAACATGAGCACATTTGGGTGGCTAGGTTTATGCTAGGTGTGCCCTTGTCTCACTCCCCAAGGCGTCCGAACGTTATGAGCCACCTCATAACGACGTTTTCTCTTGAGCGCTCAAAGCCGAAAAAATGGTCAAACTTTGATGTAACGTAACTCGAAGAAAATGGCACTTATGGATGATTTGTTTGAACCTATGGGGTCATGTTATCACTGCCTACAAAATCCTATCTCAGTTTTGGGCAACTCAATTCCATTTTCTTATGGTGATATTTTTTCTGTTGCATCAAAAACTGTCAAAAGCTGTCAGTGAGAGGTGGCAAAATAGTGCATCTTTCATTTTGCTTGTCGTGGGAATGAACCGTCAGCACAAGCACATCTGGGTGGCTAGGTATATGCTAGGTGTGCCCTTTTCTCACTCCCCAAGGCATCCGATCATTACAAGCCACCTCGTAGTGACGTTTTCCCTTGAGCACTAAAAGCAGAAAAAATGGTCAAAATTTGACGTAGCAAAACTCAGAGATCGTAGCACTTATGGATATTTGTTTGAACCTATGGAGTCATGTTATCACTTCCTACAAAATCCTATCTTGGTTTCGGGCAACTCCATTTCATTTTCTTGTGGTGAGATTTTTTCTGTCGCATCAAAAATCGTTAGTTAGAGGTGGCAAAATAGTGCATCTTTCATTCTACTTGTCGTGGGAATGAACTGTTAGTGTGAGTGCATCTAGGTGGCTGGTTTTACACTAGGTTTTCTCTTTTATTTATCCCCAAGGCATCCGATCATTATGAGCCACCTCATAGCGACGTTTTCCCTTGAGCGCTCAAAGCGGAAAAAATAGTCAAACTTTGATGTAGCGTAACTCAGAGACCGTGGCACTTATGGATGATCTGTTTGAACCTATGGGGTCATGTTATTTCTGCCTACAGAATCCTATCTTAGTTTTGGGCAACTCGATTCCATTTTCTTATGGTGAGATTTTTTCTGTTGCATCAAAAACCATCAAAAGCTGTCAGTGAGAGGGGGCAAAATAGTGCATCTTTCGTTCTGCTTGTCGTGGGAATGAACCATCAATGTGAGCACATCCGGGTGGCTGGGTTTACACTAGGTGTGCCCTTGTCTCACTCCCCAAGATGTCCAATCGTTACGAGCCACCTCGTAGCGACGTTTTCCCTTTGAGAGCTCAAAGCGGAAAAAATGGTTAAACTTTGATGTAGCGTAACTCGGAGACCGTGGCACTTATGGATGATCTGTTTGAACCTATGGGGTCATGTTTTTGCTATCTACCAAAATCCTATCTCGGATTTGAACTATTTGTACTAGCCCTTCAAATCGGGTAATTCAATAATAACTCAAAACTTTCCCAAAACACTTGGAAAAAAAAATTGCATATTCAAATTGAAAATTTGCAAATCAGCCCCATGGACACTTTCATATATAAAATTTGCCATCTTATATAAACTATCAAGCTCATTACTATTTATATTTACAAATTTTTGCATCTGAATATGCAAATTACATCTCATTGTTGTTTTTTTATACATAACTTAGCATCTAGATATGAACATTACAACTCATTGTTGTTTTTTAATACAAAATTTAGCATCTAGATATGCACATTGCAACTCATTGATATTTTTATATACAAAATTTGGCATCTACATATGCACATTATAGCTCATATACATATTACAGCTCATATGCATGTAGAGCACATCCAAAAAAGCAAAGTTACAATGTTTCGCAAAAGATATATACAAAATTGTCAAAATTATTCTACCATATTGTAGAATTATTCTTCTAGATGGCCCAAAATCAATCAACTGAACCTTTTGGATCAGCTCTAACCCTTAGTGTCTCAAGTATTGCCTCATGGTCTGATTCACAAACTTTCCACAAATCCTTTTTAAGAGGTCTACCACGATATTTAATCAAATGAATATTTGTTGCAACAAGAAGGTTTGAGTAATGAAGAATATGTCTATGTGTCTCAAAGTCCTCAAACAACCAGGCATTAGAATTTTTGATAGGGTACCTACATTTTATAGAAGAATAATGCTATAATCAATACAACGACTGCTAAATAAATGAGTTTAAGAGGTCTCAATACAACTCGACACAACAACGTGGTGCCTTCTAAGCCATGTCCTGTCACAACAACAGATCCTATTGGGTACTCAATACCCTCTCCATCAACCACTGTAGAAGTCAATTTATTTTTGGCCTCAATACAATGACACGAAAAGTAATTTGTTCCTTCTTCATTGTTCTCATCCATAATAACTGCATATACATGACCTGTATTTAATAGAAGGATATAAGTTAATACCAAAATCAACATAAGTTAATACTAATAAATTAAGCTTAAAATTGTAGCACATTGCAACCTAAGTTACCTGGTTCAACTATGTCTGATACATGGTCAAAATCCACTGATGCTTCAATCCAGTTCATTTGTAGTGCTCTAGGAAGTTGATATGTATCTAGGGTTTGCAAAGGTCTACAAGACCATTGGTCAACCCACTCTTTTGATTCACATTCATCCCACAAAAAATGCATACATGAAGAGAAAAAGCATGTGATATGTCTAGTATAAATAACTAGTGATGTTGCATTTGAACTTCTAAATGAATGCATGTCACTTGATCCAGTAAGTGTACAACAATCTAGATAGTTTTCAATGTTAGATTCACTTATTAACCAAAAATATCTAGAAACCGTAGACTTATTTGCATTACCTGGTCCCATCGTAGAGCTACACCATTGCACAATTGTTTTTGCATCTATTAACATTGCACCACCTTCATACTTCAATTCCTCTCTGGTAAGAGCTCTTTTCACACGTGCTCCCACACCATCATGCTCTCCCTTTCCATGCCCTACCTCAATGAAATTCCAAAAATGATGCACACCACTTGTCACATGCATCCTAGTCAACCAGTAGAAAATCCGTGCATTCTTGAATTGTGCGGTGCAATTGTCCGACCATATTAAGTGTTGGTTGTATCTTATATCTCTTTCCCATAATCTCAACATGATTAATCTTAACATAAAATGGTTTTGTCATCTCAAAAAATATTTGACTAATTTTAATCTGAGGAAAGCTTTGAAGAAACCGTTCATAAAATTGTGTTTGAGTTGTATCTAAATAGTGTTTTGGATGTGGCTCACGAGTACTAATTCCAATTCGCATTCTAATAACATCTCTTTGGTTGGGTGAAACCCTTGTGTTGTCATGCCAAAATCTCTCAATTAACGTTCTTAGTGCATCAACAACAACCTTGTCCTTGCGTGGGAGTCTACCAGAGAATGCCCAAAGATAATTATTGTTAGGATCCTCAATTTTCCCTGCCCTCTCTAAGGTGTAGTGTAATGTGGTTCTACTTATCCTTAATGACTTGCTTGTTTTTCTTATTAAACGATATTTTTTCATTTCCTTTCCCATTATGGTTGATGTGAGGACATGACGAGTAACATTAGCATCTTTAGTGCATGATTTTGAACCAATGGCTTGGTATGCATAAAAAAGATTTCTCACAATGGTTCTTTCACTATTATTTTCAGATGTTCTTAATCCCAAAATTTTTATTATCTCTCTAAATTTCATATTTTTGATCATTTCAACAACTAATTGGCATCTTCCACTTTGATTTAAGTTTTCAAAATAGTTATTCCAAATTCTTCTATCCGTTCTTCTACAAGTTCTTTCGGAAATTTTATCATGCATTGGATTCACAATATTTTCATCAATATCTATTAGGAACTTTGGTTTTCTACTAATTATTCTAAGAGGTGTTAAGATTGGTGCATGCTCTTCATTTTCATTAGGTGCATTATGTGCATTGATCGCATCAAATTCAAATGGTATATCTTCTTCAATTTCATTAACATATGCATTCACCAAATCATTTTCAAATGGTGTATGTTCATTGCATTCATTAGGTGCATTCATCATATGTATTTGAATTGGTGTATGTTGATCATTTTGATTTGGTGCATTAATTATATCAATTTCAATTGTTGAATGATCATCACTTTCATTAGGTGCATTAGATGATGTACCTTCATGTAATCTCTTCATACGCTCCCTTTGTCTTTCCTTTTCCGCCTCTCTTTGTTCATTTGTTCCTCTCTTATTCTTTCCCATTGTCCTACACATAACATCATGATGACAATCCACAATCAAATAGCAAAAAAAAAAGAAATGATCATCATTTTGTTATAATCTAAAGTAACAATAATAAAATAACTTTAAAAAAAACCAAAATACAAGACAAATAAATCATAATTAAAGCAAGAAAACAACAAATGATCATGATTTTGTTATTATCTAAAGTAACAATTATAAAATAACTTAAAAATCAATCATTCCAAAGCAAAAGTGACTAAAGAATATGAAAACCTGACTATTCTTGTCCCAGAAAATCATGTGCAAAAGTAGTGGGGTCTTCAAACAACTTGCAATGTTGTTTTTTAGGCCATTGGGACTAAAATATATAAAGATTTTCCCATAACCTGTACGGGTTATGGAAACCTATATGCCAACGTTCACAATTTCTCATAACCCGTACGGGTTATGTAGAACTAGAAGTTTTGGCCTTAGTTCTACCCATACGAGCTATGTAGAAATAGGAAAAGAAGAGGGGGAGAGGGAGAGAGGGAGGGAGAGGGAGATAGGGAGAGGGAGAGAAGGAGAGGGGGAGGGAGAGAGAGAGATTGGGGAAAGGAGAGGGGGAGAGGGAGAGAGAGGGAGATTGGGAAAAGGGAGATTGGGGAAAGGAGAGGGAGAGAGGGAGAGAAGGAGAGGGAGAGGGAGAGAGGAAGGGAGAGGGACAGGGAGAGAGGGAGATTGGGAAAAAGAGAGGGAGAGAGGGAGAGAGGGAGAGAAGGAGAGGGGGATGGAGAGAGGGAGATTGGGGAAAGGAGAGGGGGAGAGGGAGAGAGAGGGAGATTGGGAAAAGGGAGATTGGGGAAAGGAGAGGGGGATATGGAGAGAGAGGGAGATTGGGAAAAGGAGATGGAGAGAGGGAGAGAGGAAGAGAAGGAGAGGGGGAGAGAGAGAGGGAGAGGGAGAGAGAGATTGGTAAAAGGAGAGGGGGAGGGAGAGGGAGAGGGAGAGAGAGGGAGATTGGGAAAAGGAGAGGGAGAGAGGGAGAGAAGGAGAGGGGGAGGGAGAGAGGGAGATTGGGGAAAGGAGAGGGGGAGAGGGAGAGAGAGGGAGATTGGGAAAAGGAGAGGGGGAGAGGGAGAGAGGGAGAGAGGGAGAGAGGGAGAAAAGGAGAGAGGGAGGGAGAGAGAGAGAGATTGGGGAAAGGAGAGGGGGAGATGAAGAGAGGGAGGGAGAGGGAGGGAAAAGGAGAGGGGGATAGGGAGAGAGGAAGGGAGAGGGAGAGGGAGAGGGAGAGAGGGAGATTGGGAAAAGGATAGGGAGAGAGGGAGAGAAGGAGAGGGGGAGGGAGATTGGGAGATTGGGGAAAGGAGAAGGGGAAAGGGAGAGAGAGGGATATTGCGAAATGGGAGATTGGGGAAAGGAGAGGGAGGGAGAGGGAGAGAGAGGGAGATTGAGAGGGGGAGAGGGAGAGGAAGAGAGGGAGAGAAGGAGAGGGGGAGGGAGAGAGGGAGAGCAAGATAGATAGATTGGGAAAAGGAGAGGGGGAGGGAGAGGGAGAGAGAGGGAGATTGGGAAAAGGAGAGATTGGGGAAAGGAGAGGGGGAGAGGGAGAGAAAGCGAGATTGGGAAAAGGAGAGGGGGAGATGAAGAGAGGGAGGGAGAGGGAGGGAGAGGGAGAGAGAGGGAGATTGGGAAAAGGAGAGATTGGGGAAAGGAGAGGGGGAGAGGGAGAGAAAGTGAGATTGGGAAAAGGAGAGGGGGAGATGAAGAGAGGGAGGGAGAGGGAGGGAGAGAAGGAGAGGGGGAGGGAGAGAGGAAGGGAGAGGGAGAGGGAGAGAGGGAGATTGGGAAAAGGAGAGGGAGAGAGGGAGAGAAGGAGAGGGGGAGGGAGAGAGGGAGATTGGGGAAAGGAGAGGGGGAGAGGGAGAGAGAGGGAGATTGGGAAATAGGAGATTGGGGAAAGGAGAGGGGGATAGGGAGAGAGAGGGAGATTGGGAAAAGGAGATGGGGAGAGGGAGAGAGGAAGAGAAGGAGAGGGGGAGGGAGAGAGGAAGAGGGAGAGAGAGATTGGGAAAAGGAGAGGGGGAGGGAGATGGAGAGAGAGGGAGATTGGGAGAAGGAGAGGGAGAGAGGGAGAGAAAGAGAGGGGGAGGGAGAGAGGGACATTAGGGAAAGGAGAGGGGGAGAGAGAGAGAGAGGGAGATTGGGAAAAGGAGAGGGGGAGAGGGAGAGAGGGAGAGAGGGAGAAAAGGAGAGAGGGAGATTGGGGAAAGGAGAGGGGGAGAGGGAGAGAGAGGGAGATTGGGAAAAGGAGAGGGGGAAAGGGAGAGAGGGAGAGAGGGAGAGAAGGGGAGGGGGAGGGAGAGAGGGAGATTGGGGAAAGGAGAGGGGGATAGGGAGAGAGAGGGATATTGGGAAAAGGAGAGGGGAAGAGGGAGAGAGGGAGAGAGGGAGAGGGGGAGAGAAGGAGAGGGGGAGGGAGAGAGGGAGAGGGAGAGAGAGAGATTGGGAAAAGGAGAGGGGGAAGGAGAGGGAGAGAAGGAGAGAGAGGGAGATTGGGGAAAGGAGAGGGGGAGAGGGAGAGAAAGTGAGATTGGGAAAAGGAGAGGGGGAGATGAAGAGAGGGAGGGAGAGGGAGGGAGAGAAGGAGAGGGGGAGGGAGAGATGAAGGGAGGGGGAGAGGGAGAGAGAGGGAGATTGGGAAAAGGAGAGGGAGAGAGGGAGAGAAGGAGAGGGGGAGGGATAGAGGGAGATTGGGGAAAGGAGAGGGGGAGAGGGAGAGAGAGGGAGATTGGGAAAAGGAGAAGGGGAGAGGGAGAGAGGGAGAGAAGGAGAGGGGGAGGGAGAGAGGGAGATTGGGGAAAGGAGAGGGGGAGAGGGAGAGAGAGGGAGATTGGGAAAAGGAGAGGGGGAGAGGGAGAGAGGGAGAGAGGGCGAGAAGGAGAGGGGGAGGGAGAGAGGGAAATTGGGGAAAGGAGAGGGGGAGAGGGAGAGAGAGGGAGAGGGGGAGAGGGAGAGAGGGAGAGAGGGAGAGAAGGAGAGGGGGAGGGAGAGAAGGAGAGGGAGAGAGCGAGATTAGGAAAAAGAAAGGGGGAGGGAGAGAGAGGGACATTGGGAAAAAGAGAGATTTGGGAAAGGAGAGGGGGAGAGGGAGAGAAGGAGAGAGAGGGAGATTGGGAAAAGGAGAGGGGGAGATGAAGAGAGGGAGGGAGAGGGAGGGAGAGATGGAGAGGGGGAGGGAGAGAGGAAGGGAGAGGGAGAGGGAGAGAGAAGGAGATTGGGAAAAGGAGAGAGAGAGAAGGAGAGGGGGAGGAAGAGAGGGAGATTGGGGAAAGGAGAGGGGGAGAGGGAGAGAGAGGGAGATTGGGAAAAGGAGAGGGACAGAGGGAGAGAGGGAGAGAAGGAGAGGGAGAGGGAGAGAGGGAGAGGGAGAGAGTGAGATTGGGAAAAGGAGAGGGGGAGGGAGAGGGAGAGAGAGGGACATTGGGAAAAAAAAGAGATTTGGGAAAGGAGAGGGGGAGAGGGAGAGAAGGAGAGAAGGAGAAGGGGAGGGAGAGAGAGAGAGAGAGGGAGAGAGAGGGAGATTGGGAAAAGGAGAGGGAGAGAGGGAGAGAAGGAGAGGGGGAGGGAGAGAGGGAGATTGGGGAAAGGAGAGGGGGAGAGGGAGAGAGAGGGAGATTGGGAAAAGGAGATGGGGAGAGGGAGAGAGGGAGGGAGAGGGAGAGAGGGAGGGAGGGGAGAGAGAGGGAGATTGGGAAAAGGAGAGGGGGAGAGAGAGAGGGAGAGAGAGGGAGATTGGGAAAAGGAGAGGGAGAGAAGGAGAGGGGGAGGGAGAGAGGGAGATTGGGGAAAGGAGAGGGGGAGAGGGAGAGAGAGGGATATTGGGAAAAGAAGAGGGGGAGAGGGAGAGAGAAAGGGAGAGGGAGGGCAAAGATGGGGAGAATAGGATAAAGAGAGGGAGAGGGAGAGAGAGAGAGTATAGGAGAGAGAGGGAGAGAAAGAGAGATTTAAGATAACGAAAGGGGGAGGGAGAGGGGGGAGAGGGGGAGGGAGGGGGAGAGAGAGAGAAGGGGAAGAGGGTGAGAATAGGATAGGATAATGTGTGTGTGTGTGAGAGAGAGAGAGAGAGAGAGAGAGAGAGAGAGAGAGAGAGAGAGAGAGAGAGAGAGAGAGAGAGAGAGATGAGGTAGAGAGAGAACAAGAAGGAGAAAAGGGTGAGAGAATAAAAAAATAGAGAAGTGTGAGGGGGAGAGAGATGAGATAGAACTCAAGGAAGATAATTAGGGCTCAGAATAGACAAAGACAATGATGGGGGAAGTAAGACGAGAGAGAGAGAGGAAAATAAGAGGTACATGCATGTATACAAATATATATACATATATCTATATAAATATATGTATATATAACTATAGATATGCATATATACATACATAAACACATATTATCTAGGTATGTCTAAAACATGTGTAGTAAATGCTAAGTTTACAAGCATACATTATTATGTCTTCGTAACCCGTGCGGGTTTTGTGAAACTGAAAAAAATGTTTCTAGTTCTTCATAACCCGTACGGGTTATGAAGAACTGCAAATATTACTTTTGGTTCTTCAAAACCCGTGTGGGTTTTGGCTTGGTAAGAGGGTTGGAAAATGACCCTAAGGCTTGCAAGCCCATTTTCCCCCTTTTTTGTTCCTTTACACTTTTTTTCATCCTCCACCATGATTTCTTCAGTTCATCATCATCAGGTTTACAAATGATGAAGTGGGTATCTCTAAAATTACCACCATAATCTCACACATCTTCTTAGTTTTCTTACCATATAAATTTTTTAATTTTTGGACAACATTAGCATAGTAAACTTTAATTTTCTTTATCAGTGCCTTGACAGTCCTCACAGACATATGTCTACCGTTTTTTTAATAACTTTTGATATACTTGACCAAATTCAAAATAAATTATATATTATTGTTCTACACTAGATTATATACACTAAAAAAAAAAAAAATTGCATTTTTGATTATTTTGATGCAAGTTATGCCCAGCGCATGAATAGGTACCAAATTTTTAGGATGCGGTCACTTCCAAAAATCATAAAAAATAAAATACTCGATGAAAAATTACAACAAAATACACAACTTCTAGATATAAATATTACCTATTATCCTACCAAAGGGTTTTTCAAAATACTAAATCTAACTATATATTTTGTGCAACGCACGAAAATAGCTATGTTATATTTTTCTAAAAAAAAATTAGGAATAGTTTTTCGTGCGTGAAAGGTTTGACCCTCTTAATATTATCCAATTTTAAAAAAAATTAGTAGTTTAGAAACTAGATTAAGATTACTACAATTCTTATTCTTTTTTCAACTCTTAGTTTTGAGTGCATGACCTTCAAATAGCTCTTTGAAGTTCAGGTTTACCTATTTTCAGAAAAAAAGTGGCCACTTATACCCCCCCTTTTGTTCACCATCTTGGTGCACTTACCCCAAAGAAATATAGTTCCAGAACAAATAATCAACTAGAATTTTCTCATTTAAATATCTTTATCATAGGAGGGATGGTAAAGTCATAATTCACCAATATTTTTCAATCCATCATCTTC
Organism: Cryptomeria japonica; assembly: GCF_030272615.1. Classification (NCBI taxonomy): domain Eukaryota; kingdom Viridiplantae; phylum Streptophyta; class Pinopsida; order Cupressales; family Cupressaceae; genus Cryptomeria; species Cryptomeria japonica. The sequence continues at coordinate 33,119,309 of NC_081412.1, read as the reverse complement.
TTTTATCAAACTTAGAATATTATTAATACTGCATGGATCATCTTCCTCATATTTTCATTCTTTAGAAACATGCTTATCTTTAATCATAGTAGACGATTCCGGATCGACCAACAAAATAACCTCTTGCACAACTTCACTTTTTGTCTTCTTCATTGATTCAAGAGGAGACATCACACTTTTCCCCTTTGAACTTTTACTACTGGAGGTACTTACTTCAAGAATATTAATAGAACTAGGAACCAGACCAGAGAAAAACTTATTCTTCTGAAATTTTAAGAAATATTCTTTGCATTCCAAATCTTTGTTACCCAAACAAGATAAATATTTTAAGTTTGTTTTCCAATATAAATATTTGATTGCATGTAATATTTTCTTTCAGGGGTAATGAATTTGTGAAATAAAGCATCAAACATACAATGAAAGAACCAAATCTAAAAGGATAACCTTGTTCCTTATCCATCTTGATGTTTTCTGCTAGTTGTGCTCTCAATGACTCACACAAATCATATTTATTATCTTCCTTCACCATCTAATGTGCAATGTATACAACAATAGCCAAAGTATAACCTTCTCTATTTTTGAAGTAAATTTTATATTCACACACTCTACAAGCAACATACCTCACTATAGGGTTGGAAATATTGTCAATTATGAGTATTCATTGATCACCTATGATTTCGGTTAGGGTTTTAACTTCTTTATTTTTGTTTGATTTCTTCACTAGAAGGGGTCCATTATCACATAAACCAGACATAACAAAAATAGCTTCTTTCAAAATTGGATACAACTTGTCCAAAAAATATGATCATCCTTAATGCAATTCAAGAGAAATTTTATCATGTCTTTATCTTCAAACAAGAAAAAATAATTCCAAAGAGCTAAACCCTTGTGTCCTAAATTTTTTATTTCTTCCATTCCATTATTAGAAAAATCATTTCCCAAATTTTTAATTTTCTTGTGATTATACTCATCCAAACACACATTCTCAATTATCCAAATAGTTGCCATAGGAAGAGATATGAAAAATACCTTGTATACAAACTAAGCTCTAAATTTTATTTTGCTCATTTCTTTCTCTGCTCTTCAATTTTCCTTCAATGCAAGATGCAAAAATGATCGAAACAATGAATATTTAGCTTAAACGGAGCACCTAGGAATTTGTAGCCAAAAGTGTCTTATCAAAATGATATAAGTCAAAACTTTACTCTTCTCTATACACAATCTACTAGAACATACATCATACGTAACACTGTGATTCACCACATACATTTCTCTCACTCGAGGGGGTTTGGGTAGATTTGTCTTTGAGAGCTCCCCCTAAGCTTAAGCTACTAGATTAGTTTCTGAAGGAAGAAGCACCCACGCCTCATTCAGGTGTAGAGGGCTCAATAGATACCATTATTTTTCATACCATAACATTAATTTTAGGTTTACTTACTGGATTCTTCTCATTCCTATGAATATTAGCAAACCATCCATATGTGTTGCAATTATAGCACTTAACCTTCTTCTATCTTGAATTCATTGAATTTTATCTGAATCTACACTGATTACCTTTATGACCAAATTTATGAGATGTGTGACAATAAGTGTGTGTAAAAAGACATATTAACATGAGACCCATTCATTCCTTTCACAGATGAACTATAACTTCTATTATTGACTTGAATTCTACAATTATTAGCCTCATGTGCAAAATTTCCATATTTAAAGCATGAAATATTTTGATTCAAATTTCTTCTGCAATCTACAACTTTATGTCCAAATTAATTGCACTGAAAACAATAGCCATTAACTGGTGAACACATTTGATCATTAGGTTGTTGAACTAGAGGTTTGAATGTAGTAGGTACATGAGTCCAAACTTTATTTGTATCCTTAGTCTTCTTTTTAGTCTCCATCTTCTCTTTCCCTTCTCCTTTATCTTTAGAGCAATCACCAAGAATCCTAATCTTTCCTTATCCTTGTGTTCTTTCTACATCAACAATAATTGATCTGATATGCACTTCTTTCACTAAATTTTTATTCTGATTTCAGCTTCAACAATTCTTTTTCCAATTTACCATATTATTTAGTCTTTAAGTTAACTATATTCTTCAGGATTTTGTCCACTTTCCTATGTTCTTCTAACTACATTTTTAGATTTGCAATAGTCTCATTTTCTTGCTTCAATTCCTTGCTAACTTCTCTATGCCTTTCTTTTAACTTTTGGATTTGATCTCTCAACTTCTGCACACATTCATTCACTACTTTCACATTCTCTTTCAATTCCTCATTCTCAGATTCCATGCTTTCAAGATTTTTAAGGGTTGTCTTCGGTTCTTCATCCAGCTGATACTCTCCATCCAATTCAAAATGTCCCTCAATTGGTTAAGCTAGCAACATGGGACCAAGATTTGATATGAATTATTAAATAGACCTAAATATTGAGAGGGGGTTGAATCAGTAATGCACTCCAGAATTAAAACTAAAATAGATAATCTAGCAATCTTAACTTAATCTTAATTATCCTTGAAATGAAAAACATAAATCAATTGCCTAAGACAACCACATGAGAGACATCAAAGAGTTTTATATGTGGAAAACCAATAAGGGATAAACCACAGAGAAGGATAACTCTAAACATAATATAACTAGTTATATAAGGTTACAAAAATAGGCTCACTGTCGGAGGGCTTACTACCTAGAGAGCTTATTGCTGGAAAGGCTTACTAGAAAAAAAGAGCGAACTATGAAAATTGCATCTACACATGCATGAAATCAATTCCAGTTAAAGTTTAGACAAAATATCAATAGCCCATAGTAGATTTGGTTAAGAACCTCCACAAAACACTTCACCAACTGATTACACTAATTTTCTTATACTGAACTGAATCTCCGACTCTGTCACTTACCACTTTTATCCTTCGCTCATGCCCACTTACTCCTTCACCACATACTCAATCCATAATACACACTCTTACTCTTCCATATTCACACCTATTTTCTCTTACTCACCTTAAAAAAATACTAGATATGCATAAATTACATCAAGTCAGCCTCTAAGATACTTTGCAAAAGAACATTTTAATGATTAAGACACACACTATAATAACCAAAGTAGAAAATCAATATGAGTCTTCAAAGTCGGCCAAACCAGAAATGAAAAAAATGGAACAACTAGATCATTGCTAAGACCAAAAACTTTGGGGTTCAATAATCATGATCCAAGTTAGCATTACATGATTCAAGACATGAAAACTAAACTACCAAATGAGTTTCACCAAAAAAATAGAGCACAAGAATCTACTCATCATAGCATATCTGAACATACAATTGAATCATGACATCCAAAGAACATCTTCTGGACCACAAAACCAAATGTCACAACCAACACCAAAAAGTCTCTCATCCATATACTCATGTCCTCATAATTTTAGAGTGATAACTATATCAAATATTGTGATAGCAATAGAAACAACAACAACAATAGTAATAGCAACAATTTAAAATATGTAACATACATATCTATCTTCCACTATGCTATATATATACCTATCTTCCACTATTCTACATACATACCTATCTTCCACTATTATACAAACATACATATCTTCCATTGTTTTGCAACTCGGTGTATATGAGATCTCACATATCAATCCAAACCAATTCGGATCACCAAATTTAACATCAATGACAATAATGACAACTCAAATATGAGATTTTGACAAATATAACATATCATTTTGAAACATTAAGCTTTTGACTATTTACTTGTTTTGCCTCTTAATGGTTCATAATTTATTATATGGTTGGTATTTCATTGTTAAGCTCTACTAATCTTGTTAAGTTTGGGTGCTAGTGATGGGTTCTTTTACTAGTGTAGGGGTGTGGAGGGCTCTTCTTGTGTTGGAGCTTCTTTTATAGCCTCTTTTCAACTTGAGACTTTTCTCAAGCTACCTTGGTGACTATGTCTTTGGCTTTATTTTTGAGGTTGTAGAATCCTCTCCATAATTGGTAGGGCTCTTTGTTCTTTTGTTAGCTCTCTCCTGTGTGCCTCTTTTTGAGGTGGATACTCTCTTCCCCTAGGTTGGCAGATCTCTTTGGGATTATGGTCATTGCATGGTTGAGGGATCTTGTTCCTATCTTTTCTCTCTTGGGAGTGTGGGATTTCACTTTGGTTCCTTCTCTGGATGTGGAGAGTTTGTTGGTTAATGTGGTTTTCCTTGTGGAGAATGGATTATTTTTTTCAAAGTTAGCTCTTCACTAGAAGGAATGGGTTGTCTTTGGACACATGTGATTTGGTTACCCTATGGCAGATTAAATAGAGAGGGATTTTCTTCCTTTGTGCCTACTTTGGTGGTAGTTTTTGACTTTACGTGGAAGGTCCTATAGAGGTGGATCTTGTTGTTTCAGATACTCAAAGGGTATACAAAGGCCTTATCGCATGAGAGGAGATAACATTGGTGAATGTGCATCAGGATAAAGATAAAGGGTATTGATAAAGTGAAGACAACAAGGCCTTATTCTGTGAGGATGTGAGGAATGCTTATGGGTGCCACGAGATAAAAAAACAAAGGTAAATGAATGAAACCATTATCCTGTGAAGATTGTCAAGATAGCAAAAGGTGGTGGAGGATAAGGAAATAGAAAAAAATATGAGGAAGGCTTATCCAGTGGAGATGGTGAATGGTACAAAATCACAAAAAGGATCCAAACGACATGAATTTTAAAAAATCTAAGTTGGTCAAGGACATTCTAATAAATGTCATATCATCATTCGAAGGTTGTCAAGGACAATCTCGATCGTTCAAATCCCGATCGACAAATGAAATTCAAACTTGGTGCCAATAATTTGCTTTGTTCAACATGAATAAATTAATGGTGTCACTATAAAAGACAAATTCATCAATTTTCTCTCATAACTTGCATTCGAAGAAAATCTAGAGCATCCTTGAGCAAGAAGGAAAGCAAATTTCAGAAAATAAAAATGCCATCCAACAAATTCAACCCAACAAAAAGACCAATAAGTTAAATTTTCCCTCATCCTTGTGCATTTGCTAGGTTGTTGTAATTGTAATATGTACAGATTTTGTGTGTGTACCTTAGAGTTTGTAGGGTTTGCGTTTGTGTTTAATTTTCTAGGCCCCCCTCTATTTTTCAGAAATTAAAATGGCCTCCCCTCCTACTCCCACTGCTGAGAGTACCCCTGAAGCTGGCACTAGCTCTGTAATGCTAGAAATTACCCAAGTTGTTCCACTTGATATAGTTCTACCTATGCCAGTAATTGCAAGCATTGCCATTGTTGAACCTAGCCCTCAATTTTCCCCACAAATGTCTGAAGAAGCCGAAGCAAGTTCACATCCTAAAGAAAAGGTTGCAAAGAGAAAGAAGAAGACAATTCTAAAGACTATCACTATTATCTCTAACATTGAGTCTTCAGATGAGCCCGCCCCTCCTCAAAAGATAGCAAACCAATTCAAAAGAGGAGAAGGATTTCCCATAAAGCTTCCATTAAAACATCTACCACTGAAGCTCATCCTCCTACGGAAAATACCCCTACTACTAAAAATCCACCCACTAAGGAAACCCCAATTCCTCAAGCCTCGTAGAGGGACAACCCTGCTGAATAGGAGAGAAAAATTGCTCCTACAAAGAGGGAAATTGCTCCTACAAAACAAAAAGTGAGGGAAACAACTCCTACAAAAGGACCAGCTTCCAAAGCTCCCAAGAGAATTAGAAAAACATCTAAAGGGGAGTCATAAGCTTAGGTAGAGAAATTAGAAACAATGCCAACTATGCCTCTTGCTCCAATGATAGCAGAGGAATTGCAACATGAAGTTGAAAGGAAGTTAAAGGAGGTTGGAAAAAGACCAACTAGACAAACAAGAAGCCTCCATCAAGACTTGTTGGAGTTTTTTGAGGGATTTTTCTATGAATGACAACATCAGAATTGCCTTCAATGACAAAGAGGTAGGATGAAAAGATGCAATTACAAAGGAGAGAGGGTGGGATGTATTTTACTCTTTTTATGCAATAGGGATAAACTTGTCTCAGTGTCGAATCATTGGACACTGAACTTGGGGAAGCTAGTTATGTCAAATTTATTTGTGGAACCAATGTTGATAAGAGAGCTAGTTTTTGCCTATGACCCCCCAAGTAGGACTGTCAGATTTGAAGAGGGCTATGTCCTTTTGGACATTTCACATAGAGCTATTATAGAATATTTTGGTTTAGACAGGTCTGCCCTCAAAGAAATCAACAGAGGTAATCTGGAAAGGAATTACCAGTATAAAAAGGATAGGTATAGAAAGGAATTTGTTCCTCACTTTATGAAAAAGCTTTACAAAAATTCACAAAACTATATCCTGCCATCAGAGAGGGAGCCCTTCAGGTTAGAATGTTTTGAGCCTTATTTTGTTAAACCTACTATGCATTAGGGCAGGTGCTTGGGGTAGGATATGAGTTAACTCAAATGCCCATAGATTTCATGATGTCTGTCATTAATATCCAGGACCCCTCAATAAATGAGCTATATGATTTCACAACTATTATCCATGATAAACTCCATGAAGGGTTAATGGCAGAAAGGAATAAAAAATGAAAGTTGGAGTTCAGACACTATTCTTTGTTGTGTCATATGAATCTTTATCATAACAAGGCTTATTGGGGTCCAGAGTTGACAATAAGGATAATGATCCATACACAGGTCTTCCATGGCTAGTACAAAGATGGACTTAGGTGTGGGACAAATGATCCAGGGTTGTCAGTTACTCTGTCTTCTATGATCACTTTGTCATAAAGTTATTGACAAGGCTTGGAGTGAGGTTGCCCATGCTACCAAAGAGTATCATCAAAATTTTGAGGATAAGGAGTTGCGGGGGTGAAGGAGTGGTGTATTCAGAGGGAGATTTCATCCACAATTTTGGGGACTTCTTCTTGTATGGCAACTGTACTATTATTAGGGTATATGGGTGTGAGCAAGCACCCCATGTTTTGCCACTTTTTGTCTCTCCTAGGCTAGCATTCATTGAAATAATTTGGCAACTAATGTGGATGGAGAGGATACAAGTTCCAATGGACAATAAAGGGAGACTCCTCCCTAGGGTGATCAATTTTGAAGAATTCTTTGTAGGATGTGACACCCTGGAAAAGGTACTATATTTCCTAGTAAAGAATTACAGGTTGAAGGTTTCCCAAGCTCGACATTTTGACCCTGAGGGATGTATTAATGACCTCAGAGTATACAAGATAAAAGAGAAGAGATATTTTCATTCTTTTGATAAATGGGAAGACTTGATAAGAACATCTCTCTCTGCTGAAGTAGAGCAACACATGAAGAAATGGGAGCTCATGAAGAGGCTTGAGCGAGAGAGGAAATAGGAGGATCCCGATTCTGAAGCTTTTTACAAGGAGTTCCAAACTGATTTTTTCAAGATGTCTTTCATGATTAGAAAGACAGATGATATAATAAAAATATAAATGTAAAGAAGGGATGCCAAGGGAAAAGGGGTTAAAATTGAGACAAGGCCTATAGACCCTACCCCTATTATATACAAGGTGAAGGGGCATATAGTGACAGTTGAGAAGACATCTCCTAGCACTTTTGGGTAGGCAACTGAACAAGTTGGGAGAGTTGAAAAGGGAAAGGCAAAAATGTCTAATTTTGTAGATGTCCATGTGGATTTTGATACAAGTGTGCCATGCCCTTCTCCCCCTCGAGAAACATTCCATGAAGATGAGGTTGCTGAGGTCCTAAATGACTCAAATAGAGCCATTATCCCGAGTGCAAACCCTATCAAAGAGGAAGATGTTGAAAGGATCATTGCCTAAAATGTTTTTGGAGCAGATGACAGTTTTGTTAACTCCCTTGATTTCAAATCTTTTTGGCTCAGGGAAAAAATGAATGACCTATCTGATGAGGAGATCAAATTTTTTGATAGGAATAGCTTCAAGTGCACCCCTTAGGAAGGTAGAGAGATGATTAGAAATAATGACATGCTTCTTGTTTTGGGTTGGGACTTTGAGAAAATCTATTTGTTGGATCAGATTAAGTGGCAAAAGGGCCCAAATTTTGCAAAAGAGTTTGATAATCATGGGTTTGGGGTGAGTATAGGCCTAAAGGCCTTTTCTCTATGGTCAAGGGCCCCAAATGTCCAGAAGCCTCTAGTTTTGCAAGGTGGATAGCAAAGGACAGAGGATGCTGTAATTAGGACCCTTGAAGACACCATTGCATCAGAGGTCGTGGCAATCACCTCACATGCAGCCCAGTTTGCTCAATTAGTAGTGGATGACCTTGAGAAAAAGAACTTAAGATTAAAAGACATGCATGTGGCTCTCAATGCAAATTACAACAATTTTTTCATTGAAAATTATGCATTGAAGGATCAAATAAAGAGGGTGACTATAGATTCTTCAGAAGGAATTAGGCCTAGAGAATTAGAAAGAATGAATAAAGAATTATAGAGTTAAGGATGAAGTTGAAAATAGTTATTTTTAAATCATGATAGATTCAATTTTTAGGATTTCAAATAATATTATTGATAAATTAGATGAAGTTCATACTTCATATTCCTTGACATCTTAGCTCCTAACTGAGCTAGATCAAATTATTTCATTCTTTCAGCCAATAAGATTTACTTGGCTACCAAAGGGTCAATAGTTGAAAGAGGTCATGCTGGTAGTAAAAAATGTGGCCCAACCACCACAAATTGTTGAGGTCACTTGGAAAAGTTATAATTTACTAACTAAGGAGTTTTCCAACATAGAAGAAGAAAATAAGTCAATGTTGGGAATGATCAACTCTTTCTGAGGGCTTAAAAAGTGGTACATCCCCACAATTTTGATAGATGATGGATAGATCAAGAGCCTAGAAGAATGGAGGAAAGGATTTCAAGATGCAATTAATGCAGTTCTAACATCCTTGGCCACTGATCTAAACCAAGGGGATACCTCTTTTAATATTATTGATAAGATCATGGAGTTAGATTAGATGTACCATAGATTTGCCTTGGGAGTTGCAGTTGTACCCACCCATAAAACAAAGGAGGCAATAAGAAAATTGCAAGGATTGATGGATTTTTCTTGGTCGGCCGATGAAATAGAATCTTTGCATAAAAGGTACTTCTCCTTGGAAGAGGAGAAACTTGAGGAAGAAGATTAGCAAAAATCTTTTTTTTTGTTTATTGAAATTTTTGTGCAGGGTGCTAATTTTGAGGAGGACTGACAGAAACTTTCAATCATCTGCCTACATGTAATCTTCCAAGATGGTGACTTCCTAGCTGTCTGCATTTAATGAACCTAGGAAGATTGCACACATGTTGACAAGGACAAGAATGGGACTTATGGAATGTTGTAATGACTTGTACTTTTGATGTGTGTCTTCTTGGCCTGAAGCTTATTTTTCTCCCTTGTGTTATAAAAGGGAATTCAAGGCCAAGAAGAATGATTCTAAAATTTTTGTTTTAGTATGTACTAGAATAGCTCTGAAGCAATATATTGACAAACAGTCTCTTACAAATTTTTAGCACATCAATTTATCATGGATGTATCATTTTATATTGAAAATGAATAGAGAGAATATTCATTTTCTTGCTCAAATCTGTTGTATGGTGTTGTATGAATTGTTATGTTAATAACATGTTCAATTTGTCTTCTCTAATGGAGAATGTGTATGTCTTGATAGGTTTCATTTCAAGTAAATGAATTAAATTCTATCTTGAGTATTGTAACATTTGTGTTAGAGGTTTTGTGAGGAATTTAATGAGTATATTCTTAGTATGAGCATTTTAAGAAAGAATTGAGTGGTTAGTATTGGATTCTAATGTTGATAGAATGATATTGTTTGCCCTTAGACCTATTATTTGACTCTATATCTCCCTCGAACAGGCACTGGTCATACTATTCTGGGTTTTAGGATCATTTCAACATTCTTATTTCATCTTTTATATTTTATTTTCTAGTTCTTCTACATTAGGAGTAGAATAGATTGGAATCAGTTTTCAATGCAAGCAAAGTAGTACAAACTAAGGTTCAAGCCAGAATTCATAGTATATCTTACTTTTCCTTGGTATATTTTCATTGAAAGTATTTGCTAAACACTGCAATGTATGTTCACGTAAAGTTGAAATACTGTGAAATATTGCAACAAGGATACCCACCTAGGTCCCACAGAGCTTAAAGAGTAGAATATTGTAGCCTTTGTGTTGAATCTTGTTTGTTGGCCAAAACCAATCCTAAGTCTGTCAATGAGTTAGTGGCAATTCCTCTAGGATCTAGGACATATTGATTTGGGAACCAATAGGGCCCTCTCTTGGTTTAATCAATTAGAACATCTTCATATTTTAACTTGTTGAGGTAATTAAAAACCTTAAATTTATGCATAGAAAGTACACCCAAGCCCTCATGGAGAAATCATAGGTAAATTAGAAACATAATATATATATTTTTATAATGTAGAGACATCTATGAACACAAACACATTACTATGAATAAGATATCAAATTCCATGAGACTTTGTTTTCATGACTAAAGTTAAACATGATTATACTTACTTTAAATATAATATTAACAAAATTCATGGTTCTAATATCCTTCTCAATTATGTGGCCCAAATTATTATACCACAATATAGTCTTCTTAGTTAATAGATTTCTATATAAGGTGAGAACATGTTTATGAATCCATGTTGCATTTATATTTTCTAAAAGTCCCTTTTCTATATGTTCATTTGTATAAAATATAGGTTTTGCAAGTGTCTTTGTTATTGGTATTAATATTAGAGGTTCTTTTTTTTCCAAATATCAATATTATAAGTGTATATTTTACATCTACCAAAGTTTTGGTCTTGAATTTTATAAATCCCTTTGTTGTATGTACTATTGAAATTAATTTTCCATCTTTTTGGTTTCAATTGATACATACCAACCTTTTTACATGAATGGCCTCCAAATTACAATGCCATAAATTTTTAATATCATATTAACATATCAAGTAACTATGTCTTGAAAGAGTTTTATTGCATACTTGAAAGTACAGTGGTGCTTTAATTATCCTTACATTGTTGAAACCATCTTGCATAATATATTCTTAGATATATTTTAGTGTAAAGACCTAGGTGTTTCAAGACAGTTTAAGAAATTCCCTTATCTATAGGTGTATATCCCTGATTAGGATTGCATTAAGATATTAGCATAAAAGTATTATAGCATCTTAAATATGGCTTATGGCCACCTTTTTGTTTCTTCATTGGTGTGTCCCCCTCTGGTGGTGTTGTTTTTGTTACACACACTACGAAATCAATGGTCTATTTACCACCCAATATAACATTTCTTGTTGGCCAATGCTATTCATATGATTTTCCTTTGATCACCTAAAATAGCATGGCTTGATAATTTGATACTGTTATTGTTATTCTCCCTAAGGCATTGGTGTTCTATTATCACCCAACATAGTGTTGGAACTCATATAATTCAAATTCATCACCTAACATAGTGTGGCTTGATAATGTTTTATCATTTTGTTGATAGTTTATGGATCACCCAGCATAAAATAACTTTCTAACTACTCAAAATTATAAACATATTTTGGAATACATGGTCATCTAGCATATCATAACTTGCTAGATCCATGGGATATTTCACTATGTGCATGACCCCTAGCAATAAACTAGTGTCAAAGTTATTTAGCTAGCATTTTGTTTACATCAATTATATTCCTTAAGTATTGGATCTCCTAAATATGCTTTATTGTTTAGCTTTTACTATATGACTAATTTTTCTTAATGTGTTTAATTCTAGGGATGATGCTTGGTATTGAGACAATTTTTCATGATGAGGACTCCTAACCTCATTTATTTGGAATCTTTGTTTACTTTAGTGTTTTATTTATGTCTTACATGTTTCCTATGTACCTTATGTGATTTTTAAATATCTTACATGTATTACCTATGTCTTGTGTGTATCCTACGTATCTTATGCATCCTATATGTCTCCTTTGTCTATTTTATGTGTTTTTCATGTATGATCTATGCTTCATGTATTTTTAATTCATGAATGCTTTGTGATTGCTTCATATTTTATAAGTTCCTTAGCCTTGAATAATTTTTATTATTTTGCATGTATGGGGGTGAAATCATACCACTACTAAAGTGGGAGCTAAATGTAACATCATAAATTGTATACCCTTTACAATTTCATCCAATTTTTAAAACTAATTCTGTGGTTGTGATTGATCTAGTGCAAATAGGCTCATCGTAGGTATAGATTGGAAACATTGGTCTCACAAATTAGTCACTTGACCTTTGTGCAACGTAATTGGGATGAAAACTATTACCCTATGTTAATTTCCTCTCAATTTGACTCCAAATTGAAATATGTGAATGTTGGTGCCAAGCCTTCAATAATTCCATATGTAACATACCTCACAACGAGGTCAATGATAGCATCAATTATTAATGCCCATTGATGACATGTGTCCCAGTTAGGGTTTTGACTTCTCTATTTTCGATTGATTTCTTCACCAGAATGGGGCCATCATCACACAGAGAATATTTAAAACTCATTTTTGAGGTTGTGATTGCTTCATATTTTATAAGTTCCTTATCCTTGAATAATTTGTACTTTATTGCATGTATGGGGGTAAAATCATACCACTTCTAAAGTGGGATCTAAATGTAACATCATAAATTGTATATGAAATATTTAAAACTTATTTTTGAGGTTGTGATTGATCTGGTGCAAACAGGGTCATCCTAGGTCTAGATTGGAAACATTGACCTCTCACCAATTAGTCACTTGACCTTTCTATAACCCAAGTGGGATAAAAGCTACCACCTAATGCTAGTTTGCTCTCAATTTTACTCCAAATTGAAATGTGCGAATGTTGGTGCTAAGCCTTTAATGATTATATTCTTGTGTTAGTCTCTTGTAAGTGTTTGCTAATAAAAAGGTGCAAATCCCATATAAAAGTGTCTCCCTTTCTCATCTAAAATCTTAATTAATATTCCTATGAAATCCATCACGCTAATGATCAAACAATTAAAGTCAATTAAGATAAGAAGTCTAAGGATACTATCAATTGAAATAATTTTGTTTTTGATTATGATCATTATGTTTAATACTAACATTTTTAGGATTTCATTAGAACCCTATGTGGATATCAAGAAAGGTCCTCACATCTAAGGCAATCATTTTTCTTTCAACACTATTGTTATTTATTTTCCTCTACTATTGAGGGATTGTGTGATAGATATAGATGTTACTCATCAATGTTACTGTGGAGGTGGGAAAACCAACATATGGATATAGATGTTGGTTTTCCTCTACTATTGAGGGATTGTGTGATAGATATAGATGTTACTCATCAATGTTATTGTGGAGGTGGGAAAACCAACATATGGATTGACATAGGCAAGCTCCTATTAAAAATAACCATTTCACCCCTCCTTTTGTGTGTATAGTTATAGATTTAAATATTGAAAATGATTGAAATTTACAAGAAGATAGAGAAGATACTTACAAATAGTCCATAATTTTGAGTAGTAGAAAATCCCTAGACACTATAGCTAGGATTTTGTCTCCTCCAAATTCTACCTTAAATTCCAAGGAATACTTCCTAAAGAATCCTAATCCTATTTCCAACACTCTCTTATGTAGAAACTCACCTTTGGATCCCAGTGCCCCCATTTGGAATAATTTTCTTTGGATTTAAACCTTAGATCTTCCTCGACATTCAACTTTAAGATCTTTCCTTCTTTTATGCATTTCTATTTTTCATTTCCCATATTCTGATAAACTTGTTCATAATTTCCTTCTTTAACTTAGTTCCTTACACACCTTTACTCTCTCACACATCAACACATTACATAGTTTAGGTGTGATCTAAGATAGTTTGCCTGTCCCTTAAGAATTGAAGAAAACCACATTGACACCACTCTAACAATTTATATGTAGAAGGAACTAATTTGAGGTTAATGCACATGTTATCCTGAAATCATTTTGTATGAAGTAGACACCCACACTCTTCCAAAGTGTTAATTTTAATGGTTTTTATGCTAAGAAATTATGTCTCTCAATTAACACCCTTAGGCTTGTAGTTGAGATTAGCTTTTTCTTTAATCTTGGATACACTACAAAAATGATTCCCTATTAATTTTTGTTGGTGTAAATAAATATTCATCATGGATATTATTACACTTTACTTAAGTTAACTTAGGATAATGCATCTCTTCGTAGTTTGGATATGAGACACTTAGGGAAGTGTGCACATAGGGATATAGCTTGTAGGAGAAATTCCACCTTTTGTGGTCTTTATTTTGTTGTTACACTCCACATTCGGTGGGTCATCCACCTCTTATGGAATATTATATTATTTTTCCTACCTACTCCTAGTATTTCTTACCTACCCTTCTTTCTCATTGAGCCACATGTCATGATTGTGTGCTCGTACATCCATATGGCCTTGCCTATATAAGCAGGCTCATATTCATTGTATTAGTTAATCCAGTTGATCATTTGCATATTGATGAGAATATAGTTTGTTCTTGACATTATGTTATCTCTCTTTTATACTTTTCATTGTGCCCTTGATCTTGGCAAAATCTCACATGGTATCAGATCAATTGGGGCTTCATTGATTGGTTTTTGGAGACATCTTGGAAGGCTTCTATTTTTGGATCTAAGGGACTGCACTTTTTGGAGGCATATTAGAGAGTTTTCAACCTCACCATTATGTGTAGGAGGCTATTTCCATAAAAATCAAGTATAAACTTGACCTATTTTGGCAAAAATTGAATTTTGGGTGTTGGAGGAATTTTTTGCCCAATTCAGGCGGTACGAAAAAAAATAAAATAATAAAAAATATTTTGTTTGGGGGTCCGTAGACCCCCTCCTCCCCCATCCCACCATACTTCTCTACAGGCTTCACAGGTGTTCATGCCCTGCCGCCACTATCGTACAGCTCCCCAGTGGCCCTGCACCGTCTTTCGGTAGATAGACCACCGACGACACCCGCTGTCCCATCAACGCCCACTATAGCTCTAGTAGCCCATAGTAGCTTTGCCTGCCGACTCCCCCACCAACAGCCCTCTAGCCCCGGTGCCTCCCGCCGGTCCGTTGCCCTGACGCCTCCCACCAGCTCCACTACGGCAGCTATGGGCCCGACGCCACCGTCGCTTGGCCCGCCAACCCAGCTCAGCTATCGGCACCTCCTACCACCCCAACTCCATCGCTGACACCTCCTATCGGCCCAGCCCACCACTGGAAGACCTCCAGCCGGTC
The DNA here is from genome assembly GCF_030272615.1 of Cryptomeria japonica. Lineage (NCBI taxonomy): Eukaryota > Viridiplantae > Streptophyta > Pinopsida > Cupressales > Cupressaceae > Cryptomeria > Cryptomeria japonica. The sequence continues at coordinate 33,104,052 of NC_081412.1, read as the reverse complement.
CTCCGACATCTGCCACATCAGCACTGGGCCCACCTTCATGTACCACGCTGACAGCCCAATCCAGTCGCCTGCCACGTCACCCGTAGGTGCCCAGTCAATGCCACCTGGCATTTTTTGCATAGTCAATAGTTTTTGCACAATCAGTGCTCAGTCAGTGCCCGTTGTACACGCATTAAGTATAAAGTATCAAATCATCATTTTTTGGGGGGGTTCTTTGATTAAGTGAATTTGGGGGGGTGTCTTGTATGATTGTGCCTCTCTTTCCTTGTGATCTTTCATTTTTGTTGCAATGAGTCCTCATAAATTTCCACCTTTAACTCCACATAATTATGCATCATGAAAAATTAAAGTATGGAGCAAATTAATGGAAAAAGGTCTCACATTTTACATAGATGGAACAATAGCAGCACCACTTGATCCTAAGGATGATCCTAATGCTTAGTTAGAATGGCTCACTAATAATTGCATGGCTCTTGGAACTTTGTCTAAGTATGTATCAAATGACCTTATTTTTCAAATTGAGAAGTGTACTACAATCAAAGAGGCTTGGGATATGTTTCAAAAATTGTAGGGTCAAGTTAATGAAATCAGAGGTTACAAGATTGACAATGAGCTCACCAACTTGGATCCCAAGAATTTTGATACAATCCAAGATTATGTCACCAAAGCAAATGAGTTAAGAGCAAAGCTTAAGGATTGTGGAATTGACAAAAAGGATGCTTAGATGATATTCAACTTGTTGGACAAGCTTGCACTAGAATATGTAGCATTTGTGTCTAGCTTCCAAACTCATCATTTGATAGTGGGGAGTTCCTACATTATGCCTTCATTTGATGCTTTCACAAAAATGTTGATATTAGAACAATCAAAGTTGTTGAACATGGGGCTTCTCAAGTCTTCAAAGTCCAAGGCTTTGGTGGCTAATCAAGGGAGTCAAGGCAAAGACTCCAACAAGAAGAAGAAGCAATCTAAGTTAAAGCCACAACAGGAAAAAGGGCAATCATCCTCTCCATCACAAGTTAATTTTTCATCCTCTTCCAAGAAAGGGACTCCACCTAAGAAGGATAAACCAACTTGTGCATATTGCAAGAAGTATGGTCATGATGAGCATCGATATGACACTAAGCAAGTTGATGAGTTGACAAATCTTCTTAAGAAAAACAACATTAACTTGCCATCCGCCTACACAAAGAAGGATTCATATCCTTCCTCTTCCTCACAATCTAAGGGAAAAGGGCAAGCTTTTGTGGCTACAACAGGTTATCCACAGCAGTGGATACTTGACTCAGATGCCTCTTATCACATGGGTTCTACAAAGGAGCAATTTTCTTCATTGGAGCCATCTAAGTTACCTCACATTTACGTAGGTGATGATACACAAGTTGAGGTTGAAGGGAAAGGTTTAGTTGACATGGATGATGGAACATTTGAGAATGTTCTTTATGTTCCTAACTTGTCTACCAACCTTCTATCTATCTACCAGATCACTCACTATTGGAATGGGGAAAAGGTTAAGTTTACACCTGATTTAGTTGTGGTAAAGGAACTTGATGATGATGCCTTGGTAGTAGTGGGACAAGTCAATGACAACTCAAGGCTTTATTCATTCTCCCATTTTGTGCCAAGTTCCCCTTCTAGGGCCTTTCTTACTCATTCAAATTCAGAAAGTAAGCTATGACATGAGCGGTTTGGTCACCTCAACTACCGCTATCTTCAGCAGCTCAACACTAAAGACATGGTCAGAGTCCTACCTCAAATTAGTTTTTTAGAGGGTGTATATTCAAGTTGTTCCATGGGCAGGCCTCCCGAGGAGAAGTTTGATAAAGGGAAAGCTTGGAGAGCTTGGAAGTTCTTCAACTTGTTCATAGCGATGTAGCAAGTCCATTTCCAACACCTTCATTTATCAAGGCCCTCTATGTCCTCACCTTCCTTGATGACTACTCCTGTTTCACTTGGGTCTACTTTCTTATTCATAAGAGTGAAGTATTTGATAGATTTCAGGACTTCAAGACTCATGTGGAGAAGCAATCTGGGAAAGTGGTCAAGATTCTTTGCATAGATAATGGAAGGGAATATGTGAACAAAAGACTTGAGGATTTTTGTACATTTGAGGGGATTGATCTTCAACATTTTGTTGCATACACTCCACAATAGAATGAAGTTGCAGAGCCCAAGAATAGAACTCTCAAAGAAATGGCTAGTTGTATGATACATGCTCGTTTTGTTGATCCTGCCTTTTGGGTAGAGGCTATCGGTTGTGCCACACAAATCCAGAATTGTTTTCCTCACAAAGCTTTGCAAGGTATTACTCTTTTTGAGGCTTGAACTAGTAGGAAACTGATTGTGAGACATTTCAAAGTCTTTGGCTGTCCAGCATGGGCTCGCATACCTCCACAGAAATGCAAGGCATTGGAACCATAGAGTTGGACTTGCATATTTGTTGGATATCCTGAGGGTGTTAAGACATATAGATTGATGGATCCTAAGACGTATGAGGTGTTCATTGAGAGGAGTGTTCATTTTGAGGAAAACTCTCTTAGCTTAGCCTCTCTACCTCCTCCACCTTCCTCCATTGTGGATAGTGATGCTAGTGATTCAGATGATGAGACTCATTTAACTCTGACTCATAGGGTTACAACTCCACAGGGTCCACTTGCAGTTGAGGATCCTCATTCTCCACCTCCACATAGACCTTGTTGGGCTGGACAGACACTTGAGTCAGTGGGTTCTCTTGTTGGGGATCCTTCAGATACACAAAGAACTCAATCACAACATCAAGACCTTCCACATGCATTCATTGCTATCGCTTCTGATCCACATACATTTCGGGAAGCATCAGGGGTTCTTGAGTGGGACCAAGCTATGGAGGAAGAGTATAGTTACTTGATGAGGAACAACACATGGGAGTAAGTCCCTCTCCCTAAGGGGAGAAAGATGGTTCGATGTAAGTGGATCTATTGGACCAAGTTTGCTATGGATGGTAGTGTGGATAAGTATAAGGCTCGGCTTGTTGCGAATGGTTTCTCTTAGGTTCTAGGTGTCGACTATTCTAAGACCTTTGCACCCATAGCCAAGATGAACTCCATTCACTTGACACTTATTATTGCCACTTCTCATGGTTGGGCTGTACATTAGATGGATGTGAAGAGTGCTTTTCTTCATGGTGATCTTGATGAGGAGATTTATATGGAGCAGCCATAGGGTTTCATCCATGATACTTCCTTGGTTTGCAGACTAAGGAAATCTCTCTATGGCCTTAAGCAGGCCCTCGAGGCTTGGTACGCCAAGATGGATTCCTTTCTTCTCTCTGCAGGGTTCACCAGGTGTCATTCCAATCTGAATGTCTACATTTTGTGACAGGATGACTCTCAATTGATACTCGTTCTCTATGTTGATGATTTGATCATTACAGGGAGCACCACATCCATCATTAGCAGGGTCAAATCTAGTTTGCATGACAAATTTTCTATGACTAACTTGGGTCTTTTGCACTACTTTCTCAGGATAGAGATATCACGGTCACTTTCTAGGATTACACTATCGCAGCCCAAGTATGATCTTGATCTACTTGCACACTTTCATATGGCTGATTGTAAGCCTGCACTGACTCCCTTTCTTTTAGGAGTCAAGCTTGAGGCTTAGTTCTCTTCTCCACTAGTTGATGCCACATTGTATCGTTAGCTTGTGCGTAGTCTCACCTACTTGACTCATATATGCCCTGATATTTCATTTGCGATTGGCATAGTTTCTTGCTTCATGCAGTAACCACATGAGCTTCATTGAAAAGATGCCAAACACATCCTTCATTATATCCAGGGTACACATCACTATGGGATTCACTATGCAATAGGCACAGGACTTTGCTTGGTTGGTTACATAGACTCCGATTAGGCTGGCGATCTTGATGATCGTAAGTCTACGTCAGGTTACAATTTTGACCTTGGTTCAGGCCCCATTTGTTGGTAGAGCAAGAAGCAACATGCTATTGCTCTCTCTTCAACTAAGGCTGAGTATCAAGGAGGTGTTAATGCAATGACTGAGACCATTTGGCTTTAGCAGATTCTCACAGAGTTTGGGTTTACCACTCCACAACTAACAGTTCTACATTGCGACAATCAGAGTGCTATTGCAATCTCAAAGAACCTGGTCTAGCACCACTGGACCAAACACATCGAGATCCATATGTACTATATCTGAGAGCTGATTCAGGAGTAGGTCATTGATTTGCAGTATTGTCCTACAACAGAGTAGGTTGTTGACATCTTTACCAAGCCTTTCACCGAGAGTAAGTTCTAGTAGTTGGAAGATCTCTTGGGGGTGCGGGATGTCTCATTAGGGGGGGTCAGCTAACTTCTCCTTCCTCTCTTATGGGGGGGATTTTTTCCTCTTTGAGGTGTGTCCTTCTTTTTTGAGAGTCTTTTCTACATTCATCTTTCTTTTGGGGGGGATTTTTTTCCCACTGGGTTTTCTCCTTTTCTCCGTTTGTGAGAGATTGCATTGCATAGTTTTGCTTGCATTTGCATATTGTACATGGGTACCTATCATGGCCTAGTAGCCGGGACCCATCTGGCATTGTTGACTTGAGTCTTCATTCCCCTAAGTTGCACTTAAGGGGGGGTGTTGGTGTAAATAAATATTCATCATGGATATTATTACACTTTACTTAAGTTAACTTAGGATAATGCATCTCTTCGTAGGTTGGATATGAGACACTTAGGAAAGTGTGCACATAGGGATATAGCTTGTAGGATAAATTCCACCTTTTGTGGTCTTATTTTGCTGTTACACTCCACATTCGGTGGGTCATCCACCTCTTGTGAAATATTATATTATTTCTCCTACCTACCCCTAGTATTTCTTACCTACCCTTGTTTCTCATTGATCCACATGTCATGATTGTGTGCTCGTACATCCATATGGCCTTGCCTATATAAGCAGACTCATATTCATTATATTGGTTAATCCAGTTGATCATTTGCATATTGATGAGAATACAGTTTGTTCTTATCATTCTTTTGTCTCTCTTTTATACTTTTCATTGTGCCCTTGATCTTGGCAAAATCTCACACTTTTTGTAAAACATCATTTTTTTTATGGATGTAGGACGATAATTCAAGCTTCTACATTTGATCACCTAGTCTTTCTCGAAATTTTCTTCATGCAAGTTTGTAGTTTGGTCATTGAAGACATTGGTGCAACCCTCTACTATTTTCTCTTAATACTAGCATAACTAATAAAAGTTTAAAGAATCATCCTCTTAGAGGCTAGTTAAGTTATATTTATCTTACAAAGAAAATACAATATTTCTCATTTCTAAAATTATTTCATGATCCCTCTAACATTTTGTGCCAAGTATGTCACTAGTGGGGCATTAAAATGGACATCTTCAATGTCACAAAAAAACTATTTCAATCTATACATTATTCATACAAAAATAATATTACAATTTGCATACCGAAATACCAAATGTTAGATATATCATCTCTTTGAATGCAACTAACTCTAGGTCAAACTATACCTTGAAAATAGTTTGGTATTACACAAGAAAAAACAATTCAATACAATGTGGCATCAATCCATGTTGAAATCTTATAATTTTATCTAAAGAAATACCAACATTATGCTTCCAAAGTTTTGTTGATCATATTGCAAAGTTCCAAAAGCACTATTTGTATTTATTTGTTGTTATACTTTATTTTCATTTGTAATTTTCCCTTGTTGTGATGTGAATCCAATTACATAGGAGATGAATATAGTGAGCAATCTTTTTTTTTTTTTTTTTTTTTAAATGCATTTGTATTAGCATATAAAAAAAATCTCTAATACCAAATATCTGGATCACAAATGTTCTAGGTAATCAACTACTCTTGTAAAGGATAGGGTTTATATATCATGCAAATAGGAAAGAAAATATAGTACACTAAATACATATATCAAAGCAGAAGACTCTAGGAAATGTGTACTTCTATTCACAAACAAAAATGAATCAATTAGCTTGAATGTTTACATATAGATTATGGCTAGGAATGAAGATTCTTGTGATTAAAATGGAGAAAAACTTTCAACTACTTGCCTACACCAATAAAATATATGTCATCATCATCAACGTGAGCAATACACAATTTTTTGTGCCTCCTAATGGTTGACATTCTATTTTCATGGCTAGAATTATCCATGTTTATATCTAGTAAGGTTGTTAATGTTTCTATGAGGTTGAGCAAAATTATGCATGGAAATGCACAATGAGCAATGCATAGTGTCATATAGTGACATGTGATGACACCAAAGATTATGCATAAATATTATACTGAAAAATGTGTAATTTTTCTAGAGACATGTACAAGAATACTTTGATCATATTAGAATAGATATAAGTTGCTAACATAAAAAGTTACTTTCTAATTTAACTCTATATATACAGTTTTAATTATCATTATCCTAAGAATTAAAAAATCATTATTTTATGAGATTAATAACTTTATAGAAATATAGTATAATGTTAAGTGACAACAACACATACAAACTTAAATTTTAGAGTGATTAATAGAAACAGTATGGTGACCAAATTAAAGATATATTCAAAGTGTCATATAGTGACATGTGATGACAAGGAAAAATTATACATGAATATTGTGTTAAAAAATGTAAAACTCTCAACATGTATAACTTTCCTATAGACTTATGCAAGAATACTTTAATCATATTAAAATAGATACAAGCTATCACAAAAAGATACTTTTTAATTTGAATTTATATATACTTTAATTATCCCTATCCTAAGAATTTAAAAAACATTTATTTTCTCACATTAATAACTTTAAAGAAATAAAATAAAATATTAAGTGACAAAATATAAAAGTCTAAATTTTAGAAGGATTAATAGTAACGGAATGGTGACCACTGACCAAGTTAAAGATATATACCTAAAATTTCACAATGATTACTTGTAGGGATTTGGCAACTAAATATATCTGCATATTTGAAAGTCAGTAACTTGTTAGTTTTACGATAATTCCTGCCACAGCAACGAAAATGTTTTGTGGATCGAGCGAAGCAGACAGAAAAAACTGGAAGATGAGGATTGTTTTCTCTGTTTTGTTCGGGTCTTTAAAATAGGGGAAACCAACTTCAGAACAACTGGTGCACATTACACCATTATTTCTTGAATGGACCCTCTCCTCTTTCATACTCAATTCGGTGCTATTGTTGAGCATTCTTTTTGAATGGTAGAAAAAATAATGGAGACGGTCAATCACTGCTTTTTGCTTTGGACCATATCACTGGTGCATGATAGATCCTGGAGTGGTACGCATGGACTCTACTAGTCCTATTACAGTAAAAATCGATTGAAGGAAGGAATAGAATGGCATAAATCATGCGACAACTTAATTTCTTGTACGATGTTTTGGGTACGAAATTATCGCTTACCCACTTTCCAACCTGGTTTCCCTTTCCATGTGACAATGCCAAGCAATTGGAAGCTCCCCAATAATTTGTGGAATGCCCATTATTGTGAATTTGACAGGATGAATTGAAATCTACCCTTTTTCACCTCCATACGGTAATACTTTAACGAGCTGGTATGTGGGGTTTGAACTGAGTTATTAAAGTGGTGAAAACAAACATGAATGAGGTATATGGTTTCTATTGATTATTTGATCGTTGAAAAGTGTGATGTTTAAGTAGAGTTTATTTTTACACTTTTTTCATCGTATTTGTATATCTGAGTTCATTTGACTACAACATCTTTTCATACTTTGAAAGAGTATTAAAGTGGGTATTATGGAATTACTCTTATAGTTTCTTATTGTTAGTGTATTTATTTTATTTAATTACACTTTGGTTTGCTTAAGTCTATTTAGTCATCTATATTTACTTGACACTTGTTCATGCAAGTTGTCAAGATCATTTAGGGGTTGTTAGAGAGTTGTTGACTTAGTTTTGACACCTCATGCTACTTTAGTGGGAGGCAACTCGCCAGGTTGTGTCATTGAGTGTTGGGTTCTATTTCTGATTCAACCCAATCACTCTAGCTATATGTACTCTCCTTCTCCATCTTATTTAGAAGGTCGACTTTGCTCATATTCAGGTTGTTATAGTGTTGTAATTTTTCTTCATTTGATCTTGGTTTTTTCACTTCTCTATCTTTAGATACACTATTCCTATATATTTAGCTTTAGCTTATCCTTATATACACAAAATTATATGCATTCCCCTTACACACCACACTTATCATATTCACTTATGCACCTACCTTCATTTAGTCATTGGTTACTTGGATCAGACCATTTTCTCACGCAAAAACACTTCTACAATCAAAGGGGAGACATCATTATTATGAATTTGTTCTCTTTATTTTTAACTTTTAAAATTCAAATTTGGCCATCTACGCTCAATCATCATCTTGCCTTGAGTTAGTTAAAAATGTGTTTGACATAATTTGATGTTATTGTAGGGTCATAAAATTGCGACCCTAACAATTTTCGACCGCACTAGGGTCCTCAGGCATGTGAGATCGAATCCCCTAGCCTGATCGGAGACTGAAGATGGCTCAACCCTCGAAATCTACTTCTTCCTTGGCCTCCTCACCACCCTATCTACACTCTTCCCTAGAGAAAGGGGCAAGACAGGGGTGTAGCGCTCCTGTCCCTGCCCTAATTTGGGGCAGGACCTTTCCTAAGCATGCATTGTAGGTTGTGTAGTGAGCGGGAAAACTTCCCCGATGTCAGCCTGTGATGAAAATCAGTTTCATTAACCCTAATGGACATGTATTTAAGGGGAATTTGTCCTCTCATTTGCATAGGTTAAGTGGGTTAAGTTGGTCAAGTTGGATAAATTGCGATCAAGTGTTCAAGAGAATTCAAGCATCCCTTTCAACCATTGAGCATCTCAAGTCTCCCTTCAAGGCTAGGTGTTGCATTCAAGTCAAGGATTCAACCATTGAAGAGGAGGTTGATTCCAACATTCAATTCCACACAAGCATTTCTATTAACATATCTATCACAACCTCCCTTAAGGTGATTTACATTATAGTCTTTCATTTACATTTACTTGCAAGTACTTTCTTTCATTACTTGGTTAATTTTAAAATTGGGGTTTTACTCGAAGACAAACCACCAATCCCAACCCCTTTTCCTCTCTTTTATGTGTGTAAGTTGTAGGTGCGTAGCTATACTTTTGGATTTGGACTCCATTTGTAGAGGCAAAAAAACCCTTTTCATTTCACGAATTTTTCGGAGGACCGTGTACATTCCTGCCACGGTTCGGGCAACTTTTCCTCAAATTTGCAGGATGACTTCATCTTAACATATTACTGCTAGATCTAGGTGCACAATTTCATCCCATACTCCGATCTACGTTATAATTAGTTATTTATCACTTTTTCACTACATAATTCAGTCAATTCATTTCCATTTCAAATAGGAAGAGGGGATTAACTTATCATTCCCATTTCACTCAGAATTCTATCTTCATCTTTGGAGGTTGAATCTAGTGAATTTTCCTCTCCTCTTCCAATGTAATAGGTGAAAAGTGTTTGAAGGGAAATCCGTAGTGAAACTCTCATGTCTCCTTGGAGGGAAAGGGTAGTTTTCCTCTTGATATCTCATTCACACGTTTTTCACCCACCAATACATTTTGGTGAACCTGATGTCTTGCATCCTTTCCTTTGAACAAAATTGCATATTTTTCATTTGCAAGTTTCAAATTTCTCCAAAATTACTGGTTAAATCATTAAAAACCCTAGCTTTTTAAATTAAATTTGAACTTGTGATTTGTAAAAATTGTTTGTGGTTATCTTAGGTCTGAAAATTGTTTTGTTTGTCAAATTAAATTTCCTCATTGTGCTGTTCAATTTGCAAATCAAATTTACAAAATTAAGTGGTTACTTGTTAAAACCCTAATTTTCAAAAATCATCCTAAACTTGTGAAAAAATTGAGTTTCCATTTAATTTTCAGATTTCTGATTGTTCTCAGATTTTTTTTCATTCCTACAATTCAAATTTTCAATTTCTCTCCTTTTTCCCAAAATTCAAATTTCAGAATTAAGTGTTAGGTCATAGAACCCTAATTTTTAAATTTATTTGGATTTTGTGCAAATTTCACTCAGTTTCATTCGAATTTGGATTTCTAAGCATTTTCCAAGGTGTCCCTATCCATTAGGTTTGACCTTTTTCAAATTTGCGATTCAATTCCTCTTTTTCTTCAAAACCCTAATAAGGTCCTATTTTTACATTTGAACCTTAATTTTTCCTATCTAGAAATCATAAAATTCGCCAATTTTTTGGGGTTAGCTTTGAAATCATTGTAATATTCATCCCTAAAATTTTTGAAAAAAGTTGGTTGGAGCATGTGCGTTTCCGCCACAGTCCTCGGCTTTTTTCCCAAAATTTTGGGAGACTATTATGACTATATTTAATAGCCTAAATCCATAAGATTGGTTTATTTTGTCAACTTTTGATCCCTCTAGAATCGGAAATACCTCCAAAATTCAACATTTCAAATTTCAAGAAATTTTTTAAAATTAAGAGGTTAATTTTAGTCCGCCCTGATTTTAAAGATTCTGATATTAAAATTAAGTGGTATTCCCTTCGCCCTAATTTTAACATTCTAATTTCCTTTCATTTTTTGGAAATTGTGCCATCCTCTTCCTCCAACAAAGTTCAAATTGTGTAATCATTATTTTCTTACATTTTGCATTACTCAATTTTGTAAGCTTTGTTCCTATACTTTAAAATTCAAAATTCAAAATTCAAAATTCAAATTTTCCCTCTAGTGCATGAGTTTTACCACTATTAGTCCTACCTATACTATCCCCATTAGACGTAGCATTAGAATTAAGGCCTCTCAAGGTTTAATTACCGAGGAGATGGAGCCTAATTTGGGTGACTTCTTTAATGAGGATCATGCTAATTCTTCCCATCCTAATCATGTGCCTATCCACCCCATTGATAAATCCCATGATAAAGAAGAAGCTTTAACTAGGGTCTCTATAGATCAACTTTCCACATTGGACAATCAATTTGATAAATTTTGAACAATGGATGTCCCAAGAATACCCTAATAGTGAATCTCTTCCATTAATTGAAGGCCTTAAGTGTATGATTCAAAATTATAAGAATGGAATTGTTATACTACGTGACATTGCACATATTGTTGATTCTAATGTCATGCCTATCAAGAGTTTTGCCAAAACCCTAGGTTATTCACAACCTTCAACACAAGTCAATCCTTCTATTCCTTTGACTACTCTTATGACTAGTATTCCTATTTTTACCTCCAACATCATGGCTACATCAACTCAAAATATCATTCCTATAACCATTGGTCATGGGGGCGATCCCTCTTCTTCAGTTAATCCTCCATCTTTACCTATGTCTTCTATAAGTATTCCTATTATTCCTCAACCTACAATGTGACACAAGGGGGCAATTCCTTCACAAGCTTTGTTCCTCCTTTAAGTGTCCCTTTTCCTACCCAATAGTCACCTATGCCTACTTATCTTAATGTCCCACCACCTTATTCTGAGTCCATGCTGTCTTTCAATAACATCACACCACCTTCTCAATCAACTATGTCTAACATCAATTCTTCTACCGAAGCGACAATTAAAAATCTTGCTCAAATCGTGTCATCCTTACAACAACAAATTTCTTCTACGAGTCAATCCAGGTTTAGTGGGCCCACCTTTGATGTTGTGAGCCCAGTTTCTCTTGATATTGTTAAAGTCATGCCACCTAAAAATGTTGAGATCCCTCAATTGGAACTCTATAATGGAAAAGGTGATCCTCTTACGCATGTCAAAACATTTCAAACCTTGTGTACCGATTTTGCTTATGATCAAAGATTGCTTTCAAAATTGTTTACAAGAACACTAAGAGATAAGGCTTTACAATGGTATTTCTCTTTGCCTTCTTATTCTATCACTTCTTTTCAACAATTGGCAAATGCTTTCATCCAACAATTTCAAAACAACATTGGTCCTAAAATCACTTTTACTGATTTAATGCATTATAAACAAGGTGTTAAAGAAAAAGTGACTAATTTCATTGGTAGATATAAGTATTTGTGTGCTCAAATTTCTTTTCATGTACTTGATAATGATATTCAACGAATTTTTATTTCTAATTTGCAAAAAGATATAAGGGAAAAGCTTCTTTTTTTGAGTTTACTTCCTTTCTGTATTTGTGTGCAACACTCCACAATTATCAACTGGTTGTGAGTCAAATAGAGCAATCCACTCCTATGGCTCCAAGTCATAAGGGGAAGAGTGTTCAACAACCATTTGTGAAGTTCAAACCAAAAAAAAGCTTCATCAAGTTCAATGATACAATCAACAAGAACAATGTGAATGATACAACAGGTGTGCCTTCTATTTCTAATTTTTTCAAAGAGAAAGACAGTTTACTTCTTTGAATGAATCTTTACATAGTATTATGTCTTAGTTGTTGCAAAGAAATGTTATCAAACTTCCTCCTATAAAACTAGTTGATCCTTCTAAACTTGCATCCCCTTATTTTGACAACAATTCATTGTTTCAATTTCATTGTCAGCCTAGTCATGATACTGAGAAACGTTTCACATTGAAAAATAAGATTCGAGATTTGATTGATAATAACACTATATCTGTGGTAGGTGTGAATGATAAAGGGAATAAATTGGTTGCTCCTCCTAATCAAAATCTTAATATTTTCACTCATCCCTTTCCTTCTCATCCCTCTAACGTTATTGAGATTGTGCCTAATTCTTTCTCTTTTGAGGAATTCAATTCTATGGCCCCGAACTTGGTAAATATGGTAGAAAAACAAGATACACCTAAGGATGTTTGTATTACATTTGACCCTAGTGAAACCATTAGTGCACCCGATGGCCCTTTATACATAGTTGCAAAGGTTAAGGATATCCCTTGTCATGGTGCCCTTATTGATCCCTCTTGCATGGTTAATGTCATCACTGAGGAGTATCTTTTCACTTTATGATTGCATAAACCAATATATGATGCCTCTAATGTAGTTGTGAATTTATTTGATGGCTTCTCTTGTCCTACCATTGGCTCTATCACCCTTCCTCTTGAAGTTCATACTAAATCCATGGATGTTGACTTTGTTATGATACCCTCTTCTAAGAAATTCCATGTGAAGTTGGGCTATCCTTGGCTATCTTCCATGAAGGATATTGCTTCTCCAATCCACAAGTGTCTTAAATTTCCTCACAATGGATAAATCATAACTGTGAACCATAGCTTATTTCATCCATCTGAAAGAAGCCTCGGTGTTCCTATTGATTTATTTTGGCCTAAACAATTTCAATCTCTTCCATCGAGGAGCGATGCTCTTTTTCAATCTTATAAAAAATGGAAGAAAGATATGATCTTATCCTTAAGTCAACCTAGATCCCCAACACTTGACATTCCTATTATTCTTCAGTCTATGAGGTTCTTCTTCTCACGAATATAACTAATCTCCCTCCCAAGGAAGATTGTCAACCTATTCCTATGGATGCGACTATACGTTCTCCTAAGAAGAACAACAATATTTTTCCTAAGCTTAGACATGTACCTCCTCCTCATGATGGATTCGATCTCCTTCCTACACCTAATATTCCTCCTTCGTATGGTACAGTTCCACCTCCTTACTCTTATCAAGAGAAGAGGTCTTATTCTCCTCTTGTTCAACCTAAAAAACCTCAACCTAAACCTTCAACTATCAAAGAGAGAAATATTCCTACTTTTTCAAGTGTTCATCTTCCCTCTTAGCCTTCCACTAAGACTCAATGGAATCATTGTGTGAGAGAATGTTGATGAAGATGTCATGTTCAAGCTCATGAAGCTATCCCTCAACATACTCAATCTCCTCAGACTTTGACAGTTGACACGATTCAATTTTCTCAGAAGTATATATGTTCAACCTACATCTCAAAATCATAAGTTGCACAAAACATTTGATGGCTTTAATCCTATTCGTGTTCTTTCTCCTTTTTCTCTAAACTTTGATGAAGAAATGGGTGAAAATATTATTCATAATGGCCATACAACTCCTAATTCTTCTGATAGTGAGTATGGATATGTTGATGTGGACAAGCATTTATCAATTGAATTTTCACAAACCCTAATCCTATCTCCTAGAATTAAACAAAGTGACTTGCAACATGAGCATAGTCCTTGTTTGGATCTTGTGATAACTCCATCTATTGTGCTCAATGTCGCTCCTCTGGCATGTTGGTCTCCTTCCCGAAATAGTGATCAACAAGATTAGGAGGTGGATGTCATGCTAGATTAGCAAAATTAGCACTATAGATCTTCTCTCTCTATCCTTTCTTTCTCCTTCGTGACCATTCTTCTATGTGTATCCATGTTCTTCTATTGTTCCCTTAATGTCTACTTAGGGATGATGGAAAGCATTGAGATATTTTCTTGGTCTCTTTCATGTTGACTTAAAATACTCCCTCTCTTCCCTTTCTTCTAAGGTAGTGTCTTCCATTGGGGAATGATGATTATTATATGCACATACATACATGATATACATGAGTTATCATACAACATACTAACCTCAAGGAAAGTGACACTACCTCATGTTTTGTGTTTATTATCCTTGGGTTTATTCCTTGATTGGGGGATAAATCCTTGCGATAGCGTGCTTCCTATCTTCTCTCTCTGTTGAGTGTATCCTACCTTAAAACCATCACTCCTGATAAGGCACGCATGATCACTTTAATGTGGGGGTATACACTCCACTCATATTTTCATTCTTAATACTTAGAATTACTTAGTAAACTTTGTTTTGCTTTGTAATCTTTGGGATCCTTGCTTTCATGACTCATAGTGAAGGGAAGTTTGCTACTTACAGTCACAGTTCTCCCCTTCTCAATCTTCCCTTTTACTTTGTCAGTCAAAGTCATAAGATCCTAATTCCACTGGGGGTTTGCAGTATCTTGCCTCCTTGACATGGTAAAAGTCTTTCAATCTTGTTTCTTTTTACTTTACCGATAGTATCGGCATACGCTCATACTCCTGCTAAAGTGGGGGCTAAATGTAGTGTGATAAAATTGTGACCCTAGCAATTTTTTACTACATTAGGGTCCTCATGCATGCAATCTTGGATCATGTAGCCTGATCGAAGACTGAATACTTCTCAACCCTTAGAATCTGCTTCTTCCTTGGCCTCTGCACCACCCTGTCTGCACTTTGCCTAAGAGAAAGGAATAGGATAGGGGCGTGGCACCCCTGTCCCCCCTTGGAAAGGGGTGTGGCACCCTTGTCCTCCTAGGAAAGGGGCATGAAACCCATATCCCTTCCCTTTTTTGGGTTAGGACCTTTCCTAAGCATTCATTATAGGTTGTGCAGTGAGCGGGAAAACTTCCTTGATGTCAATTGGTGCAGGAGCACCTAGTCATGCTTTACTCTCAATTTTTAGTATTTTCATTCTTAAGTGTTTATAAGTTTTTTAATAGGTTTTGAGTGTTGTGATAGGTTGTGTTTAGTTATTTCATGAGTGTTTGATCTTATTTTGTGCTTGAGAGATCAATTTTTGCCTCTTAGGGCTTGAATTGTCAATTTTGTGCTTCTAGGCCTAAAAGGGTTAAAAAGTGGAAAATTGCCTTATAGGCTTAGGAATAATTTGGAAAGAATTGAAACATTTTTAGAAAGTTTTTTTATTCATTTTTAGGTGATTTTGGAAGGTTGGTTGTGTTAGGTTGCTCAAATTGCCATTTGGAGCAACAAAAGTTGTCATTTTGCTTGTAAAAGTTGTCATTTTAGACACTTTTTTGTAAAAAGAAGACAAAAATTCTTTATTTCTATATAGGACTTGATAAATACCTCCAAATAATATATATATTCCTCCCTCTTCTTTTTATAGGGTTGGCTTTATACTTTCTATCATAATCAATCAAAAGAGCAGCAATTTTCATGTTTTTTCTCATGTTTTGCACTCCATTTGTATAGCAACACATATTGGGACTTCTCATTTTCATGTTGTAACTTTTAGGAAGTGACTATAATGTATATTCAATGGTATTCATGTAATTAGATGCAGGTTTTGTGTTTGGAAGTGGGTTATACAAAAAAGTTTCATTTTTGGCTCTTTTGCTGCCATGTCAAGGGTTTTGGCCTCCAAAATGCATCAACTTGTCTAATTCCAGGTTTGGGCTCCCATGGATGGACTTAGACAAGTTTTATTTCTCATGTACAATTTATATAAGTCATCTTTTGGTCAGGGTTGTGCAAAGGAAGTATTTTGAGTTCATACTAGGCAAGTTGGAGATGAACTTGGCTAGTAAATTTGAAAAAGACTCAAATAAGTTTGTGCTCAGAGGTCAATTGAGTGAAAAAAATTAAGCAAGAGGTCTGAACTATTTTCCTTGGAGTTTTACAAGAATTTGGAGCTCTAAACAATTCTCATTTCACCTTGCCAATGTGTCAAATTGTGGCTGGCAACAAGTACCTAGTTTTGGGGAATTTAATGTCTTTTGCATCCAAAGTTGATAAATGAATATATTCATGCTTGGAATCTTGTGAAAAGTGTTTGAATATTTTTAATTTCTTTGGTGAAGTTAATTATGAAGTTCTAACCCTTCAAAGTGCAGCAAAAATAGTGAATTAGCAGTGACAATGCTCAAAACAATCATTTTTCTACCTTTTCCAATTTGCATAGCAAGTGTTTGTCATAATTTCATGCAGGAAAGAGTTGGAGACTTGTTATAAATGATGGGGCAGAGGTTCTACAAGAATTTAGAGGATTGGTTTGTGGTTTAGAGAAGACATCCTTTGTTACTTGAGCAAAACACTCTCAAAACCCTCTTTTCTTGCCTAAAATTATGGACAGCAATTAAACCACCTTCTCGGGAGCTAAGACCTCAAAAATATTTGATTTTGGACCTGGTATACACCTTCCAAGTCAATTTCCTAGGTTTTCTTGGCCATCTTTGCACCATATAAGAAAATTTCACTCAAATTAGGCCTCCACAGGCTAGTAGCCTTTTAGCCCTGTTTTGCTAAAAAGTGAACCCGGTTGCCTCATTGATGTTAGAATCTTCGAAGTTATTGAAGGACAGTTGAAATAAACATAATGGGCCTAATTAAGTCAATAATGACAGAAAAGACAACATTTTGGGGTGTGGACCTATGGTGGAGGATTTGAGTAACTTTGAGGAAGCAAGCTAGAACAATGTTGCATAACACACAATATGGTGGTTGTTTGAGGAGAGGTGTGGGTGTTGGAGTTTGATGTTGCCAAATACTAATTTAATACAAAATAATAACCATATCCTTGGGTCCACTTAACAAATTAAACCAATTTAGGCTTATTGAGTAACTTCTCAGTCAATCTCCCTATCATAGTGGTATCAGAGCCCGAGTAAGATTCAGAAGAAAAGAGAAAGAAAATTGACTTAGGATCAATAGAATTCTTAGAAGAAAACATGGTGACTAATGTTGCGTTAGCCAAGAAGTTATAATATGAAGAAGAAGAAAATAGAGCACTCAGAGAGAGGTAGAAGCAGCTAGTAATGAAACTAGTTGAAGCAGAATTCAAAATTGAAGAAGTTCATGATAAGGTTGGAGATAAGGGAAAAATGGTGGCAATTGAAGATGAGGTTCCCATACCTGACCTTGTTATTGAACAAGAACCATTCTTGAAGGCTTTGAGAGCTATGAGTGGTAAAACCTTAGAGGGAGTGGCTCTTTTCAGTGGAAAGGTGGATCAAGATTCTCTTATAGAATGGATTGAAGGTCTAGAAAACCATTTTGAATGTGATGGAATAACTGAAGCACAAAAGGTTAAAGTAGAAAAATCAAGGTTCAGAGGGGTAGCCTTAACTTGGTGGAAGTTCATCCAAGAGGAAAGGGTGAAAGAGGGTAAGTAACCAATAGACACCTGGAATCCAAGATTAGAGAAACCTATATTCCTGAAGACTATGAAATCCAACTACATAGAAAAAGATAAAATTTGAGACAAAAAGACTTAGATGTCAGTAGCTACGCTGAGGAGTTTCAAAAACTATGCATGAGATCCATGGTAGTAGAGGATGAGAGTATAAAAGTAGCAAGGTACTTGAATGGACTGAGATGGAACATACAAGAAGAGATGAGTTTGCTATGTCCACAAATAGTTCACAAAGTGTTATCAACTAGCACTCAAAGTGGAAGAGAAGATTAAGAGAAAGCAAGAGCAAAGCAACAAAGGCAGAGGTATGGGTAGAGATGGTAGAGGCTATAGATGAATTTTTGGTGGAAGAGGAGATCAAAGGTCCCAAGGAGAATCCAAACTTATTGAGAAAAGTGGGGATTCATATAGAAAGAACAAATATAGAGGATGGGGATCTAACAACCCAAGTAGAGGTAGATCTAGTGGACCAGGAAGAGGGTCCTACTTATCCACCATGAAATGCTACAACTATCAGAAGTTGGGACACCCTACCTATAGATGTCCAGAGAAACCCACCTCATCACAAGGAGGTGAAAGAAAGGTGAATTATGTGCAAGAAAGTTCAGCAAGTGGCAAAGCTCATGAAGTGAGTTTAACATCAGAAAATGGTGAGTTTGATGATGATAAGAGTCTTGATAAAGGATCCCTTCAAGGAGGAACCTATTCAAAGAAGGTCATTGTTCAGGATTAAGTGCAAGATTATGGGAAAGGTATGCAAGGTGGTCATTGATTCAGGATCCATAGATAACATAGTTTCAGAAGAAGTAGTGAGGAAACTCAAACTAGAAAGAATCCCTCACACACATCCCTATAGAGTCACGTGGTTGAATAGGGAGCAACATGTTGTTTTCAATGAACAAACATGGGTAGAATTCACCATAGGAGGGTATCAAGATAAGATCTTATGTGATATTCTTTCAATGGATGCTTGCCATCTACTTCTTGGTAGACCTTGGCAATTTGATAGGAAAGCCATACACAATGGTGAATAAAACTCCTACTCATTTCAGAAAGATGGTGTTACATACAAAATTCAATCTATAAATGAAGAGAAAGAGGGCAACAGTTCAAAGAATCAAAATATTTTAACAGTGAATGAGAAAGAGTTTATTAACACACTTGAAGAGGAAAAGGGAGTAGGATTTGCACTCATAGTCACACCCAAGGAAGAAAAGAAGGAGAAGAAGGTTGAGATACCACAAGAAGTGCAGAAAATACTTGATAACTATAAGGAAATCATAAGTGATGGAGCACCTGCAACCTTACCACCTCCTAGAGCCATTAGCCATTAGATAGACTTCATACCAGGAGCCTCTTTACCAAACAAATTAGCCTATGAGATGACACTTGAACATAAAAAAGAAGTGTCAAGACAAGTGCAAGAACTCTTAGATCAAAATCTGATAAGAAAAAGCATAAGTCCTTGTGCAGTACCTACCGTTTTAGCACCCAAGAAAGGAGGTACATGGAGATTATGCATAGATTCTAGAGCTATTAATATAATCACTATCAGGTATAGATTTCCTATTCCAATGATTGAGTATTTGATGGATTGTTTGGGAGGTGCCAAGTATTTTACAAAAATTGACCTCAAAAGTGGTTACCACCAAATCAGGAAAAAAGAAGGTGATGAATGGAAAACAACTTTCAAAACAAATGAGGGTCTTTATGAGTGGCTAGTTATGATATTTGGTCTTTCTAATGCCCCAAGTACATTCATGAGATTCATGAATGAAGTGTTGCATGATTTCATTGGTAAATTTGTAGTTGTGTACTTAGATGACATTCTAATTTTTCAGTAAAACTCAAGAAGAGCATTTGAAGCATCTTAGAATTGTTTTGAACAAATTTTATGATGAATAGCTGACAATCAATTTGGAAAAGTGTGATTTTATGAAACAGGAGTTGGTTTATCTTGGATTTGTGATCTCAGGTGGATATTAAAAAATGGATAAAACCAAGGTGGAAGCCATCACAAATTGGCCTACACCCAAATCAACAAGTGAAGTTTGAAGTTTTCATGGCTTAGCATAGTTCTACAGGAAGTTCATCAGAGGGTTTAGTGAGATTTGTGCACTAATGCTTGCTACTATAAAAGGTGGAGCTAAAGTAAAGTTTCAGTGGTCAGATGCAAAAAATAAGGGGTTTGAACTTTTGAAAACCAAGGTTTCTTCTCAACCAATGCTTATACTTCCTAGTTTTGACAAGTTATTTACTATTGAATGTGATGCTAGTAATATCACAGTAGGTGCAGTGTTGAGTGATGATAATAGACCTATAGCTTTCTTTAGTGAAAAGTTAAATGATGCTAAAAAGTAGTACTCTTCCTATGATTTGGAACTCTATGCTTTAGTTCAAGCACTTAGAAAGTTGAGACATTATTTGCTTCCAAAGGAGTTTGTTGTTTATACAGATAATCAGGCTTTGAGTTTCTTGATTTCACAAGATAAGTTAAATCATAGGCATGTTAAATGGGTTGAGTACTTACAATCATACACTTTTACTCTTAAGCACAAGAAAGGGCCATGCAATAAAGTAGAAGATGCTTTGAGTAGAAGGCTTCTAACAGTGTAGGAAGTACAAGTTCAAAGTATTGGCATATAATGCTTCAAAGAAATGTATCCTAATGATGAAGATTTTGCAGCCATCTATAAGGTTTGCCAAGCATTTGATAATTCTTTTCATAGTGAATATGTTGATTATACTTTGCAAAGTGGTTTTCTATTTAAAGGTGGGTAGTTATGTGTTCCTAAAGGCTCAATGAGGGAGAATCTGATTCAAGAAAAGCACAATGGGTGTTTGAGTGGACTTTTTGGTGTCAACATGACATTGGAGTTGGTGCAACATTTCTATTATTGGCCTAAAATGCAGTGAGATGTTAGAAGGTATGTGGAGCAATGTA
Source organism: Cryptomeria japonica (assembly GCF_030272615.1). NCBI lineage: Eukaryota > Viridiplantae > Streptophyta > Pinopsida > Cupressales > Cupressaceae > Cryptomeria > Cryptomeria japonica. The sequence goes on along the minus strand of NC_081412.1, from coordinate 33,083,229 downwards.
TGGCTTGTCTGAAAGCAAAAGGTAATACTTCTAATGCTGGTCTTTATCAGCCTCTTCCCATTCCTACAAGGCCTTGGGAATGTATTAGCATGGATTTTGTAGTAGGCTTACCTAAGACTCAAGCTGGTTTTGATAGCATCTTTGTGATTGTGGATAGATTTAGCAAAATGGCACACTTTATTCCTTGTAAGACTACACATGATGCTAGTCATATAGCTTATTTGTTTTACAAGGAAGTGATTAGAATCCATGGTTAACCTTCTAGCATTGTTTCTGATAGGGATGTTAAGTTTCTTGGCCATTTTTGAAAGACATTGTGGAAAAGATTAGGTACTAATCTTTCTTCTGGTTCAACTTATCACCCACAGACTGATGGCCAAACTGAGGTGGTCAATAGAACTCTTGGCAAACTCTTTAGGCGCTTGACAAAGGAATATGGCTAAAGTTGGGATCAACTCATCCATCATGCAGAATTTGCATACAATGATAGTGTTAACAGGTCAACTGGTAAGAGTCTCTTTGAGATTGTTTATGGTATGCACCCAAGGGGTGTCATGGAGTTAAGGGATCTTGGTCACATGTAGCAAAAGAGTGGTACAGTAGATGACATGGCTCAATCAATGAAGGAAGTTCATGAGAAAGTGAAAAAGACTCTTAAGATACCTCACAAAAAGTGAAAGCTAGAGTGGATGCATCAAAGAGGGATGTTCAATTTTCAGTTGGGGACTTTGTGATGGTTCATTTGAACAAGTCTAGATTGGAAAAGGGAGTTCCCAACAAGCTCCAAATGAGGTGGATAGGTCCTTGCAAGATATTGGCTATGTATGGTTCTAATGCATATAAAATTGATTTGCCTACTGATCTTTCTTTGTCTCCTATTTTCAATGTTTTAGATTTGGTGGCATTCAAAGGTCAGCTTCCTAAGGAGGATGATAGAGTTTCAGATGTTCAAAAGTCACTTTTAGACATGCCTTTGCCTCCTCCATCCATTTCTCAAGCTGAAAAGGTGTTGGACTCAAGAGTGTACAAGAAGACTCGCCATCAAGTGTAGATGGAGCATCTTATCAAGTGGAAAGATAAACCACTTTAAGAAGCCACGTGGATACATGAATCTTATTTCTCTAAGTCTGTAATTCATTCTTCTTTGCTACCTCAAGGAGTCACATAATTTCTTTGTCTTTGGGGGAGTATGGTGCAGGAGCACCTAGTCATGCTTTACTCTCCATTTTTTAGTATTTTCATGCTTAAGTGTTTGTAAGTCTTGTAATAGGTTTTGAATGTTGTCATAGGTTGTGTTTAGTCATTTAATGAGTGTTTTATCTCATTTTGTGCTTGAGAGATACATTTTTGCTTCTGAGGGTTTGAATTGTCAATTTTGTGCTTCTAGGCCTAAAAGGGATAAAAAGTGGAAAATTGCCTTATAGGATTAGGAATGCTTTGTAAAGAATTGAAACATGTTTAGAAAGTTTTTTTAATCATTTCTAGGTGATTTTGGAAGGTTGGTTTTGTTAGGTTGCTCAAATTGCCATTTGGAGCAACAAAAGTTGTCATTTTGCTTGTAAAAGTTGTCATTTTAGACACCTTTTTGTAAAAAGAAGACAAAAATGCCTTATGTCCATAAATCAATTGATAACTACCTCCAAATACTATATATATTCCTCCCTCTTCTTTGTATAGGGTTGGACTTTTACTTTCTATCATAATCAATCAAAAGAGTAGCAATTTTCATGTTTTTTCTCATGTTTTGCACTCCATTTGTATAGCATCTTGTACTGGGACTTCTCATTTTCATTTTGTACCTTTTGGGAAGTTATTTTAATTTATATTCAATTCTATTCATGTAATTATATTGCAGTTTTTGTGTTTGGAAGTGGGTTGTACAAAAAAGTTTCATTTTTGGCTCTTTTGCTGCCCTGTCAAGGGTTTTGGCCTCCAAAATGCACCAACTTGTCTAATTATAGGTTTGGGCTCACATGGATGGACTTAGATAAGTTTTATTTCTCATTTACAATTTATATAATTTATCTTTTGGTCAGGTTTGTGCAAAGGAAGTGTTTTTGAGTTCATGCTAGGCAAGTTGGAGATGAACTTGGCTAGTAAATTTTAAAAAGACTCAAATAAGTTTGTGCTCAGAGGTCAATTGAGTGAAAAAACTTAAGGCAGATGTCTACACTAGTTTCCTTAGAGTTTTAAAATCATTTGGAGCTCTAAACAATTCTCATTTCACCTTGCAAATGTGTCAAGTTGTGGCTGGCAGCAAATACCTAGTTTTGGGGAGTTTAATGTCTTTTACATCCAAAGTTGATAAATGAACATATTCATGCTTGGAATATTGTGAAGAGTGTTTGAAAAGTGTTTTAATATTGTTAAATTCTTTGGTGAAGTTAATTATGAAGTTCTAACCCTTCAAAGTGCAGCAAAAACAGTGAATTAGCAGTGACAATGCTCAAAACAGTCATTTTTCTACCTTTCCTAGTTTGCATAGCAAGTTTTTTTCATAATTTCATACAGATAAGAGTTGGATACTTGTTATAAATGATGGGGTAGAGGTTATACTAGAATTTAGAGGCTTGGTTTGTGGTTTAGAGGAGACATCCTTTGTTACTTGAGCAAAACCCTCTCAAAACCCTCTTTTCTTGCCTAAAATTGTGGACAGTAATTAAACCACCTTCTCAAGAGTTAAGACCTCAAAAATATTTGAGTTTGGACCTGGTATACACCTTCCAATTCAATTTCTTAGGTTTTCTTGGCCATCATTGCACCATATAAGCACTCCATAGGCTAGTAGCCTTTTAGCCCTATTTTGCTAAAAAGTGAACCCGGTTGCCTCATTGATGTTAGAACCTTGCAAGTTATTGAAGGACAGTTGAAATACACCTAATGGGCCTAATTAAGTCAATAATGATAGAAAAGACAACATTTTGGGGTGTGGAACTATGGTGGAGGATTTGAGTAACTTTGAGGAAGCAAGCTAGAACAATGTTGCATAACACAGAATAGGGTGGTTGTTTGAGGAGAGGTGTGGGTGTTGGAGTTTGATGTTGCCAAACACAAATTAAATACAAAATAAAAAACCATATCATTGGGTCCAATTAACAAATTAAACCAATTTATGGTTGTTGAGTAACTTCTCACTCAATCTCGCTATCATCGACCTATGACAAAAATTAGTTTCATTAACCCTAATGGACATGTATTTATGGGGAATTTGTCCTCTCACTTGCATAATCTAAGTGCATTAAGTTGGTCAAGTTGGATAAATTATAATCAAGTGTTCAAGAGCATTCAAGCATCCCTTTGAAGCATTAAGCATTGCAAGTCTCCCTTCAAAGCTAGGTGTTGCATTCAAGTCAAGGATTCAACCATTTAAGAGGATATTGGTTCCAACATTCAATTCCACACAAGCATTTCTATCAACATTTCTATCACAACCTCCTTTGAGGTGATTTACATTACAATATTTCATTTACATTTACTTACAAGTACCTTCTTTCATTACTTGGTTAATTTCAAAACTAGGGTTTGACCCGAAGGCAAACCCACAATCCCAACCCCTTTTCCTCTCTTTTTTGTGTGTAGATTACAAGTGCACAACTGTACTTTCGGATTTGGAATCCATTTGCAAAGGCAAAAAAACCCTTTTCATTTTGCAGATTTTTCGGAGGACCGTGTACATTCCCACCACGGTCTGGGCAAGTTTTCCTCAAATTTGTAGGGTGACTTCATCTCAACATATTACTGCCAGATCCAGGTGTGCAACTTCATCCCATACTCTGATCTCAAGTTATAATCAGCTATTTGTCACTTTTGCACTACATAATTCAATCAATTCCTTTCCATTTAAAATAGGAAGAGGGGATTAACTTATCATTCCCATTTCACTCAGAATTCTATCTTCATCTTTGGAGGTTCAATCTAGTGAATTTTCCTCTTCTCTTCCAATGTAATAGGTGAAAAGTGTTTGAAGGGAAATCCGTAGTGAAACTCTCATCTCTCCTTGGAGGGAAAGGATAGTTTTCCTCTTGATCTTTCATTGACACATTTTTCACCCACCAATACATTTTGGTAGCATTACAGTTATGTGCTAATATTTTAAAGCTATCAATGTATTCATTTTGATCATCTTCAAGTCCACACATCATTTGGAATCTTTCATTTTAAAGCATTGAAGGTACAACTAGAATTGACATATTTTGGTTTGGTGTGCTAAGGAGTAACAAATCTAAATTCTAGAGCCCTTTTCCACTATTTTCATGCTTATTCAACTTTGGAGTGTTTGGTATAGGAAAACTTGATTGTTTGCAAGGAACTGACAATTGTTAAGGTATTTCCAAATACCACAAAGTTCCCACATTTTCAAATAGATGATAGTATACGCATATTTATCAAGCAAACAAAGGAGTATTAAATAACTATGTGAAGGGATGAATTTGAATTCAAATATATCCATTATTGTGAATTTTAGCTAGATCCACAAGCTCATCTTCTCACATAACATACATCTAGATTAAATATTGACTCATTGAGGCCATTCAACAATAAGTAAATATTATTTTCTAGAATAAATAGAAGGGTAGATTCTAAAATATTTAGGAATGATAATCATTGTTCAGTCATTAACCTAAACACCCATATCTTCTTATTTACTTTTCTAAAATAATAAGTACACTTGTGAAAGATTCATTGCCTAGATATCATTTATTAACCAATGTTGATGTGTATTTATTTGAATATGTTTTATTAGATTAACCTAAATTAACATTTGAGAATTTTCTTTCCTTTACAGTCTTATATAAACAAATAGTACAAATGATATTTAAATAATATCTAATTGTAAAGAAATAAATAGTTTTATGCATTAATTTGATTCCTCCTCATATAACAAAGACTATATGCTCTTCAATTTTCTCTTGATTGAAAAACTATTTTGATATAAAAGTAGTGGGTACCAATTGTTTAATTAATAGTGCCTTATGACAAGCTTCTTGTTGTGGATGATCGAATGGGAGTGGAGAAAGAGGCAATTTTCCAACATGAAAACCATTATGTAACTGATGTTCTACACATCCTACGTTGATGATCTTTTCCTTGGTGGATTAAGTTTTTTAGGTTGAGTTATATGTGGAAGTGAGGGAACATATATTGAAATATGAAGATGTATTCTTTTTCTTATCATGATTTCTATTGTTTGCACTAGGGAAATGATGAAGATTATGATAGGAAGCTTCCATTATTTAATAGTATTCAAAGGAATGTAGATTGGGATGAATGGTAGTTTTCATATCATTATGTGTAAATTTTAGACATTGGTGATCAATAATCTCATTTAAGAATACCATTTAATATTACTTCTTAAAATAATAAACAAAATATAATATTCATGGGGCCACCAACTCTAGAAATTATTTCTCAAAAAAATTAGTAATAGATGCTAACCAAAATAATTTAAGCAGTCAAATAGGGATCTATTGTAAAGTTATCGCCTATGTGTGGTGAATGCAAGAAGGAAATTATAGGCTAAGGCATGAGAAATATGCACAAAGGATGTCTCTAGAAATCTAAAGAATAGAGACATGGGTAGAATTCATGTTGATAAATTGAGTGATGGGTCGCTAATGAATAGAGTGGGTGATGAATGCTAAGAACACTCTTTGGACTTGGGTTGTATGCCACTTATGGGTAGAAGCTATGAATCCATGCTAGGTATCATGGTAAAATTATGACAAAATATACCTTTAAGTTGGCTAGCAAAATACTTTACTAAAGGATAAAGGATAGGATTCCATTAATTTAGTTTATTGTATTCTATTCCCGAGTGCATGCAATCTTAGATTAGATAATATGCATAAAAAAGAAGATAAATATAACTTATTTTTTGATACAAAAATATTCTACGTGTAGTCACAATCTTGCTATGTCATAGAATTGGATCTGTTTCTTGACTTCAACTTGACTTATGATCCTTCAACATCCCAAAATCCATTCTCCCTTCTTCCTCTTTCTCCTTGAATTATACATATTCATATTTATTTTAATTAGAATTATGACAACAACAAAATCACAAAAATAGAACTGCAAAGGCATCGTTAATTTATTTATATAAACAAACAATACATATTTATAGACACAATATAACTTGAAAACTTCTTATGATTTTGATAAAAAAAATTGATAGAAAAATTTGATAAACACTTTGATAGCAAATTGGTGATAAACACTTTGATAGAAATATAACCCTAGAAGTCTCCCCACAAACCCTGCTCCCTTTGCAAATATCAAGCCCCCGAGTTCTATGATTGATGGATTTCCATCCATAAGAATGGAGTTAGGTGGGGTGTTTGGAAAAGGATTGCCTATAATTTGTGTTTTATTTCATCATATGCTACAATCAAAGGTAAAACATTTATAAGATTTTTGAATGTTATTTTTTAACAAGTTTCAAGAATTTTATTTCTCTCTTAAGCACATTTCCCATTAACTGATTGTTGGGAGGTAGCATATAGGGTAGGGAAATAACTTTGGCCAATCACTGTAAAGTAGCAATGGTAAGGAGATACACAATTCCTCTAGTAGCAAGTAACTAAAATGAAGGTGCAAGAGGATAACCTTGTCTTCTATAGAAGAAAAAAAAAAGAGTAAATTGAACGTCATTGATGGAAAGGCAAGAAAAAACATCAACCAAGGGCATTTGAACTAATTAGATGATACTGGGGCCAAAACTGAAATCTCTAAGCATGAAAAAAATGAAATGCTATTGATATTGTTATAGGATTGTTAAAAGTAAATTTCGATATAAAAAGCCTACATTTGGACTTACACACCATTCTATATCCTCCTTTACACATACAACATTCTCAAGGATGGGTCTATTTTGAATAAATCTAGTCTACTAAAGGAAAACCGTCACTAAGAAGAGATGATTGATATGCATAGCAAGAGTTTTGGAAATGATTTTGTAGGTGACACTTAAAAAGTTGATGGTCTCTAATTGCATATCAACTTCAAATCACTAGCTTTAGGTATGAACTTAATGCTTCTTTGGTCAAGATTATACTACCTAGAGAATAAAGACAAAATTTTTCAAGATAAAATTAAAGTAATGACCAAAATCATTTTAGAGAATCTTGCAGATTTTTTTTTGGAAAATCATTGATATGGCACTCTTTGCCACATGTCAGCATCTTTTGGATGGGTGTACTAAATTGTAATTGAATCTTATGTCATCAAGGTATGTAAGACCATCTTACATGACATGGTACAATAGAAACTACTTATGATGGATTCCTATTACTTGTAAGAGCATGATTATAACCAAAGGAAAATTGGAATCTTAACTGGGATTATGATAAGTCGAGGCATTTATGAATGGATTGAATAAAACAAACATGGATCCAAAATGATAATATATGATAAATATAAGAGAATATTTTAAAAATATCTCGGAAGACCATGAACAACTTGGGAAAATTGGAATTTAGGTGTTCATTTTATTCAATGGTTTCCTAAATTACCCATGATTTATGGTTTGGGATTTGTAGATTTATGGGTGCCTGGAGGTGGAGTATGTCAATAAATTGTTTGGTTGATTACAAATAGTTTGAGGTTGTCAAAATAATTTTCTTATATGTTGGTGATACACTTATAAGGCCCAAATATTATTGTAACTTTTGTTAACGATAATACAATTGATTCATATTTTGAAGCATGTAGTTTTTTTTCTGAAAGAGTTTACTACATGTGAAACATTGTGTTGTACTATATAATTTTGTATTTCATGTGATTTCTTTCTTTACAAGGATCATAAATATTTTCATACCCTCTATCCTATATTAGTGTAGAAAATATTTCCATGTACCCTTCTTCTTTTCATTTAGTGTGAAAGCTTGACTAGTTCAGATTATAGATATTACATTGAGAGTTTGCATACTAGTCTTGAATTGTGAGGGAGCTTGCATAAAAGGATTTTTGGTCTTGGTGTAGGAAGAGAACACAAACATATTAAGAATGGAAATGGAGAAGTGGGTAAGTGCAAGACGTTGGGTCCACTTTTTGGTCAAAAAAGGGGAGTGTTTTTCTTGAAACTGAAAGTTTGTCGTAGTCTGACTGAAAATTTGAAGCAATTACATGTAAAATTTACCAATACGAAATGTAGAATTTTGAGTCTATTTTTTAAATATATAATTTATTTTAACCCAAATGATACAAATAAATTTTGTATAGGTTTATTCAGAAACCACTTTTTAAAAGTCCACTTTTTTAGGACTATACTATGCATGTGTTTGGAAATCATAATTTGATTTAAAGAAAAATACTTTTCTAATTGATTTTGTGAAAAGATGTTTGTTATACTAAAGATCAATATGGCTTAAGTTGTACATGAGTACTTCAAAGGTGCCTAGTTCTTCTACGAAACTGGATTTTTCTATGTTAGGGTTGCGCAACCTAGGGCATACACTCAAGGAGGTTTTTTTTTCCCCCTCCAAAGTACCCTATGGAGTTGTATAAGTCATTTTTTCCATATTTATGTTGTGCCTAAGTTTGCATATGGTTTTACTCTTCATAGTTATGTCATGGTTGAATCTATTGGTCCTTGATCTTCCTTACAAGATTCTACCTCATATCCCCTCTTGTCTGATGCAACTAGTGAGCCTTCTCCTAGTCTTAGCTAAGTAGTTTATTAGGTAGATGTAGCATCATAAATTGTACACCCTTAATTAGGGTTGTCCAATTTCACGCTTAGGTTAGCACCCATATTAGTGTGTTGCATTTTGCATTTTAAATTCCTTTAAGTATTTAATTATTAATTTAATTAAATCTAAAATCCTCTCATCATTCCACACATTATAAAATTGGGCCCTTAATCCTAAGTCCTAATAAAGTTATATTTCAACCTTCAAGGCTCACTTTTCCATATCCAAACACCTTGGATTGAAACACCAAGATGGATTTGACTTTGTAATCATGATACCTTACATCCCTAAAAATTTGGTAAAAAGTTGGTCAGACTAGTGTGAATCACACTAGTCCTGACTTTTTCTTCCCAAATTTTGGGATCTTAATTTGTTGGTATTATAATGTTTAAATCTTATTTTGTGCAAAATTTTATCAATTATAGGTGTAAAGCGGAAAATCGCGATCGAACCCTAGTTGCACTCCCCTCTTCCAACTCCGAGGAGAGAGAAGGGAGGTTCACTAGGGTTGATGGTTTTCACTTAGGGGAGAGACTTTACATTCAAAAGAGGGGTTGAAACTCACAAGATCCAATCCCACACAATGCAAGATTGGATGCTAAATGAGTTTCAAGGGTTAAGAAAGCAAGGCTACCCTCTTTTGTAAAGAATGTTGATAAGGGAAATTGAGCTAGGAATGCATAGAAAGTGACAAAGATTCGCTTATAAACTGAGATAGGGATATAGTATGAAGCTGGGGACCTGGAATTAGCAGTAAAATGTCAATACGGCGCTGTCCTGCAAATTTGAGCAAAAGTTGTCGAGACGATGGCGCCCGGCGCCACGGTCCTCCGAAAAATCCGCGAAACGAAGGGGGATCTGTTCGTCTCTGCACAAGGATTCCAGATCTTCAATTTCAGCTGCGTACCTGCAACCTACACACAGAAAAGTGAAGACGATTGGGGGGTTAGGGATTAGGGGTTTGCCTTTAGGTCAAACCCCAGTTTTGGAATTAACCAAGAAATGAGAAATGCTGTAAATGTAAATGTCTGTAATGTAAAACAAGTACTAATACCTTGTTGTAAGGATGTTTGTATCCTTATGTGCGAAGGTATAGATGTTGTATGTTGTTGTATGTACTATGTAGTAAGTGATCTCCTCTTCAATGGTTGAATCCTTGTCTTGAATGCAACACTTAGCCTTGAATGGAGACTTAGAAGGAATGCTTGAATGCTTGAATGCTTGAGTATAGTTTCCACGCTTTTACACATATCCTCTTCATTCATGCCAAATGAGAGAAAAAAATGTAGTTTATATACTTGTCAATTAGGGCTGATAGACTGATTTTCCCGACCTTAGGCCGACCAGGAAAGTTAATTTTCCAATTTGCAAACATAAAGACCCGAAGTCCAAAAGAGACCGGGCCCAAAATAGGACCCAGGGACCAGGGCGCTGGGCGCCCTAGTCCTGGGGGACCAGGGCGCTGGGCGCTCTGGTCCCACCTCCGGGATAGCGGGGTGCAAAGGAGGTTCAGGCCAGGGTGCTTGAAAAATGCAGTTTTTAGTGTCATAATCAGATTTCGGGGTCTCCATTCAGGTTGCGTGTTGCGTCACCATCGTGAAGACCCAAATGCAGTCGAAGTTGCAAGTGTCGCAATTTTAGGACGCTACAATAGGTTATCCTATGATCAAAATTCAAGTTAGGGTTTCATATATATAACTTTTTATTTCCTCATTTGAAGGATCCAACAACCAAGCAATTGAAGGAGACTCTTATGAAGTGAAAGTATGTGAAGTCTACAATCAGAAAATTCATCATCGGTCAATTCTTCATCAATATTTTTAAATATCCATGGAATCTTAGGAGATATTGAAGAATAATAAGGAGATCATTGATTGTTGATTTGATTGTACCTCTCCCTTAGGGTTCAGTATGATTTCATGCTATTTTTATATCTCTATGTGAGTTTTTAGATCTACATATCATTTATTTTCAGAATTATATTATTGATTTAGATCCATATTGTATTTGTGATTTGAAGCATATATATTATGTTCATTTAGGTTTTTTACTCCAAGCATAGGATAGAGCTCTAGTTTTGCATTTTATCTCATTAGGATCTTACAAACACATGAGATTCTAGGGCACACACACTTTTCAATACATTATCAACTATTTGTGTAGGTGGAAATCACCAAAACAAGGGGTTTGACTAAGGAAAAACCCTATATAGCCACCCATACACTTTTTTCTAGCTTGCAAGTACATTTACAAGTTTTCGATGGAGCAACAAACTTTCGAGAAGCCAAAATCAATAGAAACAGATCTAGATTCAGAAGCAGGTCTTAGATCTCTCGGACCAAAGCCCCCAATGCTCTAGTCCAGGACCAAAATGCCCAGTGCTCTATTCCTCTACATTTAGTGACAAGTTTTGGAAATTCGAACTTCCAAGACTTCAATTTGCAAATTCCAGATTCTCAGCTCAGTTCTATAATAGTGACCAGATCACCTAGTGCTCTGGTCCTGCTCAATCAGGCCCAATTTTTGGTACCAGGTGGACATCAAAATTTCTTTGTCAAATATGTGGTCTATGTTTTAGTTTCACTTATGTATCTTTTTGTTAGTGTCATTAATATGGTTGTTTTCATACATTTCATTAGTTTACTTATCATTACTTTATATTTGACTCACTTCCATCATATCAACAAAGGAATACAAACCCTAAAAGTATTCCTTGACTATATTTAACAAGATGAAGTAAAAGTGAATCACATCCTTAGGCTCTTCCGTATTCCAATTATGCATGAATGAAAGAGGGGTTAGGTCCTAATTTATCAGATCCCATTTTCATCCATCATAGTGGATATGGTAGATATGTTGTGTGTGGTGTATTTAGGTTCTAATGAGGACTCATTATATTTTCATACACTTGGTGTGGCCCCTCATATTTTCATAGTGATGAATATTGATTTGTTGGACTCAAATATCTTTGTGGCTCGGTGTTTAGAAGTGGCCCCTATTATTATGGCTTTTATTATGGTTGGGCATATGTCTACCCAAGTTTAGTTAACTATATCTCCTTTCAGTATTGTTCCTTCTTTAGTGTTCACAGAAGGAGAAATTATTTATATTCCTAAAAATATTATTCATAGCTCAACATCCAAGTGGTTGAATGCTCTCATGATGAAGTGTTTGAGCACTAGGCCTAATGTGGATAGTTTTAAATCATAGGGAAGGAAGTTGAAAAAGGATGCGGTAGACCTTGCTATTCTTTTTACTATTGGATCTCATTAGTCTTGGCTTCAAAAAGTCCCAATGTGGATTAAATTTCCTAGCCTATCATTGAAGTATTGGGATGATGATGTGTTGATATCCATATCTTTTTCTTTTCATTGATCTCATAATGGCTAATGAGAAGATCTAATCTAGAAAATATTTTTCATATGATATATTTTGCATCAATTATGGTTGACAAGAAACTTCCCTCAATAAATATTTTCTCAAATTTGGTGAGTGGATTAAGCATGTTGATTATGAGGGGTCATTTGTGGTGTCCTACAATTATCACATGGAAGGACACATTTTTCTTGTGTGTAGCCTTTACTCTAGTGCACACAAACATTCTAAGAATCTTGCATGTTCGTTTCACCCCAAGGTTGGGGATGTGTTCAATAGAGATTACCTTATTATGGTCACAAATGACTTTAGAAAATGAATTTGATGGCTCTATTGATGCTACAAGGATGAAAACCTATTGGTAGCATTTAGTGGTGTTCAAGAAAAAGGGAGGTATTAATAGGAATAAAGTGAGGTTGGTTGTGAAAGCCTAATATCACGTTGAGGGTGTTGATTATGGTGTGATATTTTCTAATTTTTCAAAAATGACATCCATTAGATTTTTATTTTCTATTGTTGTTTTCTAGGATTTAGAGGTTGAGAAAATGGATGTGGAAACTGCTTTCCTTCAAGGTGATTGGAAGAGGATATTTATGTGACCCAACAAAAGCACTATGCGGTAAAAGGTAAAATTTAGCTGATTTGTAAATTGAAGAAATATTTGTATGGCCTCAAACAAAGTCCCAAGATGTGATACCAAAAATTTGATACATTTGTTGAGTTTGATATTTGAGCATTCTAAATTAGATCATTGTGTTTATTAAAAATCTTATGGTTATTATTTCTTATACATTTCATTATATGTTGGCGATGTCTTATTCATTAGTAAAGGGAAATGAATAATTTCATTACTAAAGTCTTAGTGTTGAGATAAATTAAAAATTAAAAATCTTGGTGCGGCTAAACACATTCTTTGCATGGAAATTAGACTTGACATAGGGTGAACATAAAGCTATGTTTAGGCCAAATTAAGTATGTGAATTCAATTTTACAAAGGTTCAACATGCATGATGGGTAAGTGAACCACTATGGGCAATCAAAATAGGTTCTTAAGATGCCACTTTTTTAAAAATCAATAGTGTGTAAATTTTGATGAGAAAATGAAGCTAGTTACATTCAAAATTTTAAGATGCAACAAGAACAAAGAGATGTACTACTCCAAGTCTACTTTCTAAACTACTAATTTATTTTGAAAATGGAGATCAAGGCTTTCAAAAAGGGGGATCACACAAAGTGGTCTTATTTTTTTTGAAAAAAAACATATAATAGCATGTTTGTTGTGCTCGCCCTAAAATGTCAACCTTTTTAAAATTTTTTGAAATTACTCCGGTGATAAATTAGCTAACACCTTGTAATTTATATTAGACAGTTTTGGCTAATTTTTTAATGAACATTTTTTTCTAATTTTTGAAGTGGACACATCTTGAAAAAAGGAAATTTGAGAATGTTTCCCCCTAAAAATTTATTAATCTAGTCGAAAATAAATTAGAAAATCATTTAATATGTGTAGAATGGATTCTAGTTTCTATAATTGTACTTTACTTCAAAATTCTATGAATGAGTAAAAATCTAGGCCCATAATAGCACTTACTAGTTTTTGACAAAAAAGGGAACATGCTAACAAATGAATGGAGATTAAATTAGAAGAGATAGACTGAACATAAACCTATTGTTAGGCCAAAATAATTATGTGAATTCAATTTTACAAAGGTTTAACATGCATGATCAGTAAGTGCACCAAATGGGAAAGCAAAAGGGGCTCCTAAGATACCATTTTTTTAAATCAACAAAGTCTAAACTTCAACAAGAAAATGAAGATAGTTACACTCAAAATTTGAAGATACAACAAGAACAAAGAGATATAGTGCTCCAAATATACTTTCTAAAACACTAATTTTTTTTTGAAAATGGTGGAGATCAAGGGTTTCAAAAAGGGGGAGGACACAAAGTGGTCCTAGTTTTTTCTAAAAAAAAACATATAATAGCATGTCTGGTGTGCTCACCCCTAAAATGTCAACTTTTCTTAGAATTTCTAAAATCGCTTTGGTGAGAAATTAGCTAACACCATGTAGTTTATGCTAATTTTTAATGAATGGTTTTTTCTAATTTTCACAGTGGACACATCCTGAAAAAAAAAAAAAAAAAAAAAAGAAATTTGAGAATCCTCCCCCCTAAAAATTTTATGTCTAGTCGAAAATAAAATAAATAAAATCTTTTAATATGTGTATAATGGAGTCCAGTTTCTAAAAATGTACTTTGTACTTGAAATTCAATGGACGAGTAAAAATCTATGCCTGAAATAACATATACTAGTTTTGAAAAAAAAAGATCACTAACAAAAGAATGGAAATTAAAACCTTAACATATTCAAAATGTCAAAAAAATTATATGGTTAGATAGCTAAGAGTGAGCTTAATGTCATCATGGTGTATTTTTTTTTTTTGCACTAAAACACATGCAAACCTTTAAAAGGAGAGCACAACAAAAAAAGAGAATTTTTTTTATCTTTTCAAAAAGACATGTCTCAAGCCTAAACTAATTGTCAAAGCCTTTGGATTGGATACCCAAGACAAATCCAAGCCAAAGGCTTGGTGTTTCTCAATGCAAACTATTTGGCAAGTGCCAAATTTGGTGCTCACCAAATTGGAAAAATGAAATTTTCCATTGGCACTCTCCAAATGTATTGTGTTAGTAATTTCTCCATCTCACTCCCTCTCTTTTCGTCAATGCAATATATACATTAGATATAACATTTAAGTACAATAAAGAACATATTAAAATGTGACTTATACTTTAAGTTATATTTTATGTATAAAACATATCAAAATGAGACCTATACTTTAAGTTATATTTTATGTATATATTGGCAAGATGTTTGAGAGTCATTTCAGATCTCTAGAAGTTATAATGTAGATTATAGGTTTTAGAATATCATATAAATTTTTTGACAATCAAATTTCAGTAATCAACATGCTCCTATTAGCATTGTCTTTCTCTCTCTCTATCTCACTCTCTTTATCTCCCCAAAACTCTAACCTATCTCTCTCTCCCTCTTTTCTTTTTTTCTCCTCTCTAGATATCTCACACCCTCACTACTTCATCTTCCCTACTTACCCCCATCTCTATATTTGTCTCCCTACCTCTCTCTTTCCCTCTCTCCCTCTCTTATTTTTTATCTCCCCTTTCTTCATTTTGTTGATCACTACCTATCCCTCCCACTCTCTCTCCCCATTCTAGGTCACTCCCTCCATCCCTCTTTACCTCACTACCTCTCTTCTTATATCATTAACCATATCTCTCTCCCCCTTATCTCTCTCACCTTTATCTCTACCCCTAGGTCTCTTACCCCTCTCTCTCGAGGCTCTAGGTCTCTCACCTCTATATATCACCCCTTTCTAGTTCTTTCTCTCCCTTCACTCTCTTGATCATCCCTCTCCCTCTATTTTATAGATTTTAGGTATAGGGTGCAATATGTGTTGAAAATATGAGCAACTGAGAGGGGGGGTAAATGATGTAGAGGAAGTTGACTCTCACCTATTTGTGATACCTTGTCTAGCTATCTCCTCCAAGCTACATTAGAACCATCCAATGATTCTACACCTCACACCCTTTAAGGGTCTACAAGACTTACCCTCTTTGACCTTCCCAAGGTCCTTAGGATATGATAAGCACTTTTTGTTTTGTGAGTTCCATTCTCTTGCTTAGGAGACCCGATATACTAACTCCCTTTCACACTCAACCTAAGAGTTCAACCCCTCTACCACATGATCTTCATTCCCCACATCACACACATAATGATGGATGATTTTGTATGGATTTCCAACCCTACTCCTTCCTCAAAAGCTTTGGCATTTATCAATTCAAGTTTCACAGGAAAACTCTACTTTTAGGCCTAATAGGAGACCTAATTCTAGTAACCCCGTCAGCGGGGTATTCTGCATTTATCTACTAAAATTCCTTAACAACCTTATGACCTCTTTTGCATTCTAGACACCCTTTTGGGGTTTACATACAATATCTCAAAACCAGAGGTGGTTTTTTCAATAGCACATCTAACCCTTATAGGGCTAATTAGGCCTAATTGTCCCTTCCTAGGCCTAAAAAGTAGAGATTTTCTTAAGGATAAGTGCACCAAGATGGTGAATAGAAAAGTGGCCACATGCAAAAAAATGAGATTTCTCATAACCTGTGCATGTTCTATGAAATTCAAAAATGTGCTAGGCTTGGTAACACCAAGCCTAGCCAAAAATAATAAAAAAATAGTACGGGTTTTGAGAAACATTATATTTAATAATAAAAAAACTCGTACTAGTTATGCAAAACTAGAAGTTTTGGCCTTAGTTCTACATAACCCGTACGGGTTATGTAGAACTAGGAACCAAAGAAGAAGTGGGGAGAGAGAGAGAGAGAGAGAGAGGGTGGGGTGAGAATAGGATTAAGAGAGAGAGAGAGAGAGAGAGAGAGAGAGAGAGAGAGAGAGAGAGAGAGAGAGAGAGAGAGAGAGAGAGAGAGTAGGGGATAGGAAGAAAGTGATATAATAGGATAAGGAGAGTGGGGGGAGAGAGAGTTAGAGACACAGAGAAGGGGATAGGAAGAGAGGTAGAGAGATAGGGAAAGAAGGAGAAGAGAGAGAGGGTGAGAATAGGACTCAAAGAGAGAGAGGGAGAGAGAGAGAGAGAGAGAGAGATGAGAGAGAGAGAGAGAGAGAGAGAGAGAGAGAGAGAGAGAGAGTAAGGGGTAGGAAGAGAGGGATAGAATAGGATAAGGAGAGGGAGAGGGAGAGAGTGTTAGAGATAGAGACAGAGTGGGATAGGAAGAGAGTGAGAGAGATAGGGAAAGAAAGAGAAGGGAGAGAGGGTGAGAATAGGATTAAGAGAGAGAGAGAGATAAGGGGATAGGAAGAGAGGGAGAGAATACGATAAGGAGAGGGGGGTGAGAAAGGCACTTAGAGAGAGAGTAGGTGGAGAGGGGGGTAAGATAGAGAATAGGGGATAAGAAGAGGGATAGAATATGATAAGGAGAGGGGGAGGGAGTATAGGGGGAGAGAGAGAGGATATTGGGAGAGAGGGAGAGGGAGATGGAGAGGGAGAGGGAGAGGGAGAGGAAGAGCGAGAGAGAGAGAGGGTGGAGATGGGGGAGAATAGGATAAAGAGAGGGAGAGGGAGAGGGAGAGAGAGAGAGAGAGAGAGATGAGAGAGAGAGAGAGAGAGAGGGAGAGAGAGAGAGAGAGAGAGAGAGAGAGAGAGAGAGAGAGAGAGAGAGAGAGAGAGAGAGAGAGAGATGAGAGAGAGAGAGAGAGAGGGGGAGGAGGAGAGAGAATAGGATAAGATAATGAGAGGGGGAGGGAGAGGGGGAGAGGGAGAGGTAGAGGGAGAGAAAGAGAGAAGGGGGAGAGGGTGATAATAGGATAGGACAGTGAGAGAGAGAGATGGAGAGGGTGCATGCACGTGCGCATGAGAGAGAGAGAGAGAGAGAGAGAGAGAGAGAGAGAGAGAGAGAGAGAGAGAGAGAGAGAGAGAGAGAGAGAGAGAAGTGTGAGGGGGAGAGAGATGAGATAGAACTCAAGGAGGATAATTAGGGCTCAAAATAGACAAAGACAGTGATGGGGGAAGGAAGATGAGAGAGAGGAAAAGAAGAGAGACATGCATGTATACAAACATATGTACATATATCTATATAAATATATGTATATATAATTATAGATATGCATATATACATACATAAACACATGTTATATATGTATGTCTATACATATGTGTAGTATATGCTAAGTTTACAAGCATACAATTTGATGTCTTCATAACCCATATGGGTTTTGTGAAACTCAAAATGATGTTTTTCATAACCCATATTGGTTTTGTGAAAATCAAAATAATGGTTTTTCATAACTCGTACGGGTTTAACTCAAAATGATATTTTTTATAACTCGTACTAGTTTTGTGAAACTCAACATTATGGTTTTTCATAACCCATATGGGTTTTGTGAAACTCAAATGATGGTTTTAGTTCTACATAACCCGTACGGGTTATGTAGAACTATGAATGGTGTTTTTTATTTTTCAAAACCTGAGCGGGTTATCTTGAACATCAGAACCTGTGTGGTTTTTGGCTTGGTAAGAGGGTTTGAAAACAACCCTAAGGCTTGCAAGCCCATTTTCCCTTCATTTTTGTTTCTTTACACGTTTTTTCATCTTCCAACATGTTTTCTTGACTTCATCATCATAAAGTTTACAAATGATCAAGTGGGTATCTCTAAAATTACCACCATAATCTCACACATCTTCTCATCTTTCTTACCATATAAATTTTTCTATTTCTAGACAATATTAGCATAGTAAACTTTAATTTTCTTTACCAGTGCCTTGACAGTCCTCATAGACATACGTCTACCAATTTTTTAATAAATTTTGATGTGCTTGATAAAATTAAAAATAAATTATACATTATTCTTCTACACTAGATTCTATACAATTTAAAAAAAAAAATTCATTTTTGATTATTTTGATGCAAGTTATGCCCAACGCACGAACAGGTAAATTTTTAGGATGCGGTCACTTCAAAAAATCATTTAAAAAAAAATACTCAATGAAAAATTATAAAAAAATACACAACTTATAGATCTCAATCTTACCTATCATCCTACCAAAGGGTTTTGCAAAATATTAAATCTACTTATATATTTTGTGCAGCACACGAAAACATCTATGTTATGTTTTTATGAAAAAATCAGGAATAGTTTTTCATGCGAGAGAGGTTTGACCCTCTTAATCTTATCCAATTTTAAAAAACTTTAGTATTTTAGAAACAAGATTCAGAGTAATAAAATTCTTATTCTTTTCTCAACTCCTAGTTTTGAGTGTGTGACCTTCGAATATCTGAAGTTCAGGTTTACTTGTTTTGAGAAAAAAAAAAAAAGTGGCCACATATACCCCCCTTTTTGTTCACCACTCGGTGCACTTACCCTTAAACACCTTCAACGGTCCTAATGTATGAGTGAATTGATGTTATTTTTAGGTATGTGCTTCCATGAGGATTTCCAATCCAACCATTCTTCACCTCCATCCACCAGATTCACCCAATTAGGGTCGTTTATCCATGTTACCTAATGCTTGCCAATTCAACGTGCCAAGCCTAGGGTATGGTGACAAATATTTGGTTTAGCTTCCCCTATCAAAAAACCAAAAAGAAAACATAGAATACATTTCAACCAACATTCCACAAGGTTTTAGAGTGGGTACCCACCATGGAATGTTAGGTTGGAGTCATTTTGCTCTCAAAACCTTGGTTTTTAGGACTTTTGATCCTACCTGCAACAAAATGAAGATTAATTACAAATTACAACATGTCAAGGCTCCAAATAAAAAAATAATGAAGGTAAGGCACTTGTCTAACAATCCATGTTCCTTTTTTGGAAGTTTCAATCCGTACAGGCCATACAAACTTGCAAAGAACGGGCAATAACTCGGAAGAACACACCGAATGGGAAACTAAACTTGTCTATTTTCTTCAGATCATCAACAATCAATTCTCATTGCCATTTCCAAGCCTTATACTAGCCTTGGAGTAGTTACATATGCTTACAACTAGTTGTGTCAACCAACTAGCCACTGGTGTCAAGTTTTGACGAAAATGTTGCAAAGTTGCTATGAGCAACTTTTGCAATTTTTGTAATATTTTGCCTTGGTGAGAAAATTTTCTCAACCCCAACCCTAACCCCAACCTTGGTCACTTCCAAGCGACTCATACGAACTCAAATACCCCAAAATAAAACCAACCAACCTACATTAACCTAAAAACAACTTATCCTAGCAAGTTCTCTACTTGGCACCCTTAAGAGCTATCATGCCAACGTTGGTCCAAATGAGACTCTTAGGGCCCTTACAATCATTTGAGCACACACTCAATGGCCTCTTGGCCCTATAAAAAAAGTAAAAACATGATTCCAATATCCTAGAAATAAAGTTAACAAAATTTTCTAAGTGCCCCTGCACCAGTGAATCAGTTGACAACTTAAATCAATTTCTTCTATTCCTTTGCACATCTCGAGTAACCAACATAACTAATTGAGATAGATATAACATGAAAATATATACACACAACACATCACACTAGATATGTGGAAAACCTAAGAGGCAAAAAAACATGGAGAATGTTATTTCTAAATATAAAACACTAGTTAAGGTGATTATTACAAAGAGTGGCTCACTGCCAGAATGCTCATTGTCCATAAAAAGGCTCACTGCCGAAGAAAGAAAGAAAGAAAGAAAGGTAATCCACCATTGTAACACAAACTTCAAAAAATAGACTGCTTTCATTGCCTCAACACCAACATACTTTGCACATCATCAATAATCAGATCCTTCATTTTCAATCTCACATATCTTAAATAACAATGCCACACTTTTTCATGATAACACAATCAGATCATCCTCATATAAATACTATCTTCCAGGAAACATAATCTTCCAAGTCGGCCAAGACAGAGATATAAAATAGGTCAACACTAAATATTTTGGTGGTGGGAAGGAATGATAAGTAGACCATACCACAATGTACATCACCGATTAGATCAATACATTACATCCATTTGAAACCCAAAAACATGACTCACACACTACACCAATGTCGCTATACATCCTTGAATTATCAACTCAATCAAGACCCAAAAAGCACTACCCAAAGCAACAAAAATAAGAGTGAAACCAAGATACACATGAATATCATTTATCAACACCATACCTAATAAATAAAAATATTTGAATCACCATCAACACAACTAATTCATGTTGAAAAACATCTTTCGGGGTACAAAGTATTTCGAGGACACATCTTCTTGGGTACCAAAGATTTTGAGGACACATCTTCTAGACCACCAACACCAATACCATCAATGAAAACCAATCATACTCATCAACAACTTATTTGCAACAAGATTACATAGGGTTGAGGATATTATTTATATTGATACTTCCATCTCTCTCTCTCTCTCATCTCTCTCCCTTTTCTAATTCCCTCCCTCCCTATTTGTCTCCCCCTCCATCCTTACCTCTCTCTCTCTCTCTCTCTCTCTCTCTCCATTGTTTAAGTTGTTACCTCTCCCTCCCACCTTCTCTCTCTCCCCCTAGAGGTTTCTCCATCCCTCCCTCTCCACCTATTCATCCATGTCTTATTACCAACCTCTCTCTATCCCCCTATACCTATCTCACCCCTCTCTCTCCCCATCTAGGTCTCTCACCTTTCTCTTCCGCTCTAGGTATCTAACCTCTCTATCTATCCCCTCTTTAGTTCTCTCCCTCCCTATCCACCTCTCTCTAGATTCCCCCTTTTCAATCTCCCTTTATGGATTCTGTCCTTATCTTCTCTCTCTCCCATCACTACTCTCTCTCCTCCTCTACATCCCTCACCCCATGTCTATCTAACCCTCCATCCCTTCTTACTCCTCTCTATCTATTATTTCTCTCTCCTCTTCTCCCTTCCTCCCCTATCTAGTTCATTACTTCTTTGTCTTCTTTATATGGTATAGGGTATATAAATTGTTTAGGGTATATGTCTTATAGGGTGTAGGATATAGGGTTTCGGGTTGAAGGATATTGGTTTAGGGTTTAGGGTACAATATTGATAGTATAGGGCTGAGGGTATTGCCCATATTGATACTTCAATCTATCTCTCCCTCTACTCCTCTTTTCTCTCTCTCTCTCACCTCTCTTTCCCCTCTCTAGGTCACCCCCCCTTTCCCCCTCTCTCTCTAGGTTTCACCTACCTCCGCATCTCTACCTTGTTGGCAAAAATTAATCACAAAAATGGATCTGATAAACTACAACAATAAAAAAGATAAGAAAATTGAAATAACAACTTGCAACACCAATATTTTGATGTGGAAACCCCGATTAAGGGAAAACCCATGGTGGGAACCTACCCACAATAAGATGATACTTTGCAATAGTATGTGAAAATATTACAATGGGGAATGCACATAAATTGAGGCACACTTCCTGGAGCTCACTGGTCAAAAGATAATGACCTGAAAGGCTACAACCCTCAAGGAAGTCTCACTAACTTACAACAATATTCAGACTACAATCTGGAAGGAATGAATTGAAAGAATAGCATCTCCAAATACTTGATTACAATTTCGGTTAAGCACATTTTTCTACTCTGCAACACCACTCTTTTCTCAATACATCACACTAAAAAATGAAGCCTTATTCTCACATACACCACTCTCTAATAATGCAGACACAACCATGACAATATCACCTATTTATACAATCCATCAACCTTGACACCAAAGTCAACTAAACCCTCAACTCATAATTACAAAATTATATCACACGATACAAAGATCAACCATCAAAACAATATAATGATATAAATGACATAACATGCACCTAAATCAAATTCGTAAATGCTCATCACCACGGGTAATCACGCCAAGCTCAACAACAACACACTACACCACCAAAAAAAGCTGTTTAACACAAATAACATCACCAGATCAGCAAAATCAACACAAAATCACACAACGATCAATGCAGACCATCAGGACAAATAGGAGACAATTAGCAAACATCAAAAAGAATGTTAGAATCACCAGTAATAGCTGCACCAACACCACTTATCAAATCTTCATCGATCAACATCTAAACCTCAAGAATAATCAAACAACAACAACTGTCACAAAGAAAGATAACTTGCAGAGCACAAAATCATGAACCATCTAAAATGAAGATACAAAAGACCATCCCAAATAATATCCTAAAATATTAGATCAAGATTTGATCACATCAAAATATACTAGAGGAAATACTAAACTCTGGAAAGCGCTGATTAAAAAAAACTTGCAAAACTAAATCATATGGTATGATCAATTAGGCTTCCCGAAACACCAAAACCAATACAGAAGAATATAATGATACTAGAAATACTCCATACACCAAACCATGATCCCAATAAACCAATCTTCAATCATCAAAGAAGGAATATATTGAAATCAATGACAACAACATATCCTAACATCAGTAATGTCCAACTATCTCCCCCATTGGCATTGATGACAACATATGAATGTGAAAAATAATCAATGCAAAGAAAGAAAATATATCCGATAGACTCCCCCTAAGATCAAGAAGATAAAATATTTTTTCACATGCTTCTCTCCCCCTTTGATAGTAATGCCAAATATCTCAAAACACAAAACCAAACTCTCCCCCTTAGATAAACAAATCATGAATCTCTCCCCCTATAAGACAAATAACCAAACTACTCCAGAAGAGGAGAAACACCAACTCATCAATCCAGATAAAGAGATAAGACTGTGAATTCCACTGGATTTATGCAACTCAATGCATCTAGTTCTCAACAGGACAGGTGGATACCCCTAACTTGTCTCTCAAGTAGACAAATGTATCTATAGGCAAAGGGTTAGTGAAAATATTAGCAATTTGTTCTTTTGTAGACACATATTCCAACTTTACTTCCTCTTCACTAACTTTTTCTCTCAAGTAATGATATTTGATTGACAAATGTTTAGTTTTTGAATGTTTCGTTGGATCCTTTGACATGTTAATAGCACTGGAATTATCATAGTGTATGACAATAGGCTCATCATAAATAAGTTATATCTTTCAACATTTGCTTCATCCAAACCACCTAAGTGCAGCTACCAACAACTACAATGTACTCAAGTTTAGCAGTAGATAAGGATGTTGAATCTTGTTTCTTACTAGACCATGAAACCAGTTTCTTACCTAAAAAGAATATACCACTAGAGGTACTCTTTCGGTCATCAACATCACTAGCTCAATCAACATCATTGTAAGCACATATAACATGAAATCATCATTCTTCTCATACCACAAACCATAATCCACTGTCCCCTTCAAATATCTATATATCCCCTTCATAGCAGTGACATGACTCTCTTTTGGACCAGCTTGATATCTATCAACCATGCACACAACATGCATAATTTCCGGCCTAGTCTGAGTAAGATATAGCAGTCCACCGACCATAGATATATATAAACTCTGATTAGCTTTTAGAGATTCATCATTTTTAGACAATTTGTAATCAGTCAATATAGGAGTTCCAACCAGTTTGGAGTCATCTAACCCAAACTTCTTTAGCAATTCATTCACATATTTAGTTTGAGATATAAAGATACGTTTTCTAGTCTATGAAATCTACAAACCTAATAAAAAATGCATCTCACCTATCATATACATCTCAAATTATTTTTGCATATCACTGAAAAATTGCATGCTCAAGTCATCATCACCTCCAAATATAATATCATCAACAAAGACTTAAAAAATCAAGATGTTATAATTTTCAATCTTAAAATGCATATTACTATCACTAGTTCCTTTATTGAATCCTAGTTTCAGCAAATACTTATCCAGTCTAGCATACCAAGCTCTAGGGGCTTGTTTCAATCCATAAAGAGCTTGCTTTAGTTTACATACCATGTCTCCATCATCTGATAATGAAAATCGATCAAGTTGCTCAATGTAGACTTCTTCCTCAAGATCACCAATGAAAAAGGAAGATTTGACATCCATTTGATATGCCTTGAAATTTTTATAAGCACAAAATGCAAGAAACAGTCTAACAGCTTCAAGTCTAGATACCGGAGCAAAAGTCTCCTCATAATCAATTCCTTTTTTCTGTGAATATCCTTTGCATACCAGTCTTTCTTTATTTCTGACAACTTCACATTATTCATTCAATTTATTCCTAAATACCCATTTAGTACCAATCACATTCTTATTTTTAGGTCTAGGTACAAGCTCCCATGTGTTATATTTTTCAATATGATCTAATTCTTGTTCTATAGTTCTCATCTAATTTTCATCCTTGCAAGCCTCAACAACATATTTAGGTTCTATTTTAGATATCAAACATACCTCTTCAACAACTAGCCTTCTTCTAGTCATCACACCTTTGTTTTTATCACCAATAATTTGATTTTCTAAATGATTCAATCTTACATACCTCAGAGTCTTCTAATTGTTTTGATTTTCTGGTTTCTACACCTCTCCACCAATAGTAGCAACATCTAAATTAATAGTCTCTACCATATCAATCTTCCTCAATTCTTTAGTCTGAATAGGACTTAGAACAACATGTTGATCATCATCATATCCACAAGCTCTGATCTCTTTTCTATAATCCTCATCAACCTTCACATTTTCTCTTTCGACTATTTTTTAGTCTCTTATTGTATCACTGGTAGGCTTTTCTCTTTGTTGAATATCCCAAGAAAATTCCTTCATCACTTCTTACATCAAACTTTCCTATGTCGTCATCTCTCTTAATATAACATTTGCTACCAAATATTTTGAAATATCTCACTATAGAAACATGACCAAACCATAGCTCATAAGGAGTCCTACCGATATCACCTTTAATATGAACTTGGTTGAATGTGTAAATAGAAGTGCTAATAGATTCTCTCCAATAGAGCTTCAAAACATTTCCTTCAATCATTATAGTCCTTGCAGCATCCAAGACAGTCTTGTTATTTCTTTCAACAACTCCATTCTTCTAAGGGGTTCTACGAACATATAATTATCTTCTAATCCCATGATTTTCACAGAATGAATCAAACTCATCAGAATAGAATTCTCCAGCTCTATCAGATCTCAAACATTTCACCTTCAATCCTGAATCAGTCTAAAACTTTGCTTTGAATATCTTAAACTTGTCTAATGCTTCAGATTTCTCCTTCAAAAATACAACCCACATCATCTTGGAATAATCATCAATTTTCAACATAAAATATATATCTCCCTGCACACTTCTAACATTTGTAGGTCCACATAGGTTAGTGTGCACAAGATCTAGCAATCCATCAGATGTATACTACTTTCTCTTGAAACAAATTCTTGTTTTCTTACCCAATTTGCATTCCTTACATACCAGATTAGTGGGCTTAACAATCTTAGGCAAATCTCTAACAACTTGTGTAGAACAGATCTTAATCATTGAATCAAAATTACCATGACACATTCTCCTATGCCACAACCAAATTTCATCAATCTGAGCAATCAAACAACTTTTCTCACCAGCATTCAAATGAAAGATATTACCTTCAATCTTAGTTCCAGATGCAATCTCTATACCAGAGGCATTTAGGATCTTGCATTTACCATTCTTGAATTGAAAATCATAACCTTTGTCAACCATCTGTCCAATAGTCAAAAGGTTATGCTTCAAACCTTCAACATACAAGGCATTGTTAGTGTTATGCTTACCATCAAAGGAAATAAAACCTCTACCATGGATCACACAGGTTTTGTCATCTCCAAATCTCACTATTCTACCATCATACCTTTTCATACTCATAAATTTGATTTTATCACCGGTCATATGATGTGAACAACCATTGTCAATCACCCATTCATCTTTCTCTTCAATTTTAGTGGCTAAATCTTTCTCGTTAATAGTGAAGCTTGTGGAATCAATAGGTACCGATCCATCTTCTTTGATAGCAATAAATACAACTTCATCTCCTTATAATTCTTTATTTGTAACACCTTCGTCAACATCATAATAGCAGTTCTTCTTATTCTTAAACTTCCGGTTAGACTTGTAAGGCTTATCATACCTCTCAGGCTTCTCATATCTATCATTCATATCATTCTTATCAAATTTATCATGTCTATCATACTTATCCATTCTCTCCAGACACCTAAAAGAAAAATGTCTTACCTTATTGCAAGAGAAACCTTTCAAGGGCAATTTTCCATCATACTTACTAGCTCCCTTAGGAAATCTTTGAGAAATCAATGCTTCAAGCTCTTCCAATTTTCTTTCTTGCTCTTCCATCTCACTTCTCTCTCTCTCATATTTGGATATTCTCCATTCTTCAGGATCATACTTCTGCTTTTTGATAGATATGCTCTAAATGTTGTCTCAGATTTTCCATGTGATTCACCAAATTCACTCAGCTCAAAAGGAGCAATCTTTCCAACCAACATATCTTTGGTCACTATTGTGACACTCTAGATCTCATCAATAGAAGCTACCTTATGTTTTTAAGTAGGAGGCAAAGATTTCTTAACTGTAGAAACAATTTCATCTTCTTCAAGGGTTCCACCAGTACATCTGATACCTAGGACAAAATCATTCACCTTAGCAATGAAAGTATTTATGTTCTCATCTTCTTCCATCTTCAACATCTCATACTTCCCTTTCAAACTCTACAACTTAGCAACTTTGACTTATTTATCTCCTTCATACAAGGTCTCAAGCTTCTCCCAGATCTCATGTGCAATTTGAAGTCCCATGACATTTTTCATCTCTGAATCAGTCAGGGCACTCAACAATGTTTCCTCCACTCTAATGTTATTTTCATCTTCCTTGATCTCATCAGTTGTAACCGGTCCATTAGGAGGAGTAGAATAGGTATTCTTTGTAATCTTCCAGTAACATTTTCTAAGACATCTCAAGTGCTCTTCCATTTGGTTCTTCCATATAGCATAGTTACTACCATCAAATCTCTAACTCTCCTTTTTAAAGATAAAACTTATAATTCTAGTTGCCATCCCTGATCTCCTCAAGAAGTAAAAATTCTTCCAAAGCATCTAGCTTTGATACCAATTATTGGCAACAACAATGAAAAAAAAATGAGATAAGCAAATTGAAAGCACAAAACACAACACCAAGATTTTGACATGGAAAACTCGGTGAAGGGAAAAACCACGGTGGGAACCTACCCACAATAAGATGATACTCTGCAGTAGTATGTGAAAATATTACAATGGGGAATGCACATGCATTCAGGCACACTGCCCAGAGCTCACTACTTAAAAGATAATGACCCAAAAAATACAA
This sequence comes from Cryptomeria japonica, assembly GCF_030272615.1. Classification (NCBI taxonomy): domain Eukaryota; kingdom Viridiplantae; phylum Streptophyta; class Pinopsida; order Cupressales; family Cupressaceae; genus Cryptomeria; species Cryptomeria japonica. The sequence continues at coordinate 33,055,327 of NC_081412.1, read as the reverse complement.
CCCTTAGGGAAGTCTCACTGACTTACAACAAGATTTGGACTACAATTTGGAAGGAATGAACTGAAAGAATAACATCTCCAAATGCCTGATTACAATTCAAGTTAAGCACATTTGTTTGGTCTGCACATGACAATATCACCTATTTATACAATTATTCAACCTTGACAACAAGTTCGGCCAAACCCTCAACTCATAATTACAAAATTACATCACATGATTCAAATATCAACCACCAGACCAATACAATGATATACACTACATAACATGGTGGTGCAGGAGCACCTAGTTGAGTAAAACTCCCATTTTTGAGTATTTAATGCTTTTATGTTTGTAATGTCTTGTGTTAGGTTTTTAATGTTCTTTTAGGTTGTTTTGTGTCATTTTTAGTGGTTTTGATCTCATTTTGGGCTCTAGAGATCAAGTTTTGCCTTTTAGGCTTTGAGTTGACAATTTTTGGCAAAAATGTGCAAAATTGCCAAAAAGGTCTTCTAATGCTTTCCAAAGCTTTGAAACATGATTTTTAGGTGTTTTTAAGCATGTCTAAGTTGTTTAGACAAGTTTATAAGGTTAGATTGTCAAAAATACTTCTTTGAGAAAGAAAAGTTGTCATTTGGCTTGAAAAGTTGTCAAAGTTGTCATTTTTGGTTTTTTGTTGCAAAATGTAGTTGTGAAAGCCTCCTGTCCATACAGGGATTGACAACTAATTGGATGGAATATAAAAACACCTCCCTTTTCCTTTAATAAGGTTGGTGATTGTATGAACAAGAGCTTTTTAATGAAATGATGAAATTCTGGCTTTTATGACTGGTTTTTCCTTCCTTTGTGAATCAGTCCGTACTGTAGCTCCATAGTCCATACTGTACCTTTGGGAGGTGTGCATAATAGTTGTATTATTCTCTCTAGTTGATTGGGGTATTGTTTTCTCTTGTAAATTGGATTGTACAAAATTATTTGCAAACTATGTGCTCGTTGCCTTGTCAAGGGTTTGAAGGTCTAAAATGTCACCACTTGACTAACCCAGGTCTAGGATCCCACATAATGGATTTAGTAAAGTTTTAAATCATGTATATACTATACATATTCTATATTTTGTGCCAAGAGTGTGGTTGGAAGAAGGACTTGAGTGAATACTAGGCAAGTATTGGTTATTTGGCTAGTAGCATGAACAAAAACTCAAGATTTGCACCCAAAAGTAATTTGGAGTGAACAAATGAATGAGCTAGAGGTATGGACATGTGACAAAGGGTGTGAAAAATCATCTTGATGTGTTAGAATGGCTTGTTCCATTTAATCTTTCTCACTTTGTAAACAGAATAGTGAGTTCACTGTTTTTCTAAATTATGTTGTCAATTTGCTTATGGAATGCTTCAAAAGCATCATCCAGGCCTTGTAACTGAGAAGGCATTGTAATAGGAGATTAAAAAATGTTTGAAGACCTCATTGAGGTGTATTTCCATTTCAAAAATCTTCATTTTTTAGGTCTCAAAGTGTAATGATTGCTGACTGGTAAAAGGACAGTGTTTTGACTGTCACAGTGACAATTTTACTGATTTTTCAATTGTTTGCCAAGTGTTTGGCATAATGTTGGTCCAAAAGAGGTAGGGGAAGCTCTAATTTTCTATGGAAGAGGTCTCCAAGTAGTATGGGATAATGACACAAGTCTGATGGAGAGAATCTATGGTGGAAGCACCCAAACTCTCATGAAACCCTATGTTTAAGCCTAAAATGGTGGACAGTCATTAAACCAGTTTGAGGGAGTCCAAAACCAAAAAAATATCTTTTCTTATTTCCAATGTTCAAAAATCCCATTGTTGGGTATTATGAGCGAAATTTGTCCAATTAGGCCTCCACGGGCTAGTATCCCTTTAGCTGCATAACACACACTTTTTGGAACCTGATTGCAAGGAGGAGTTGGGAACTTATTAAATCTTATGTGACCATCCTAAGATAATGAATCAAATTTCAAATGGAACCTTGGACAATGTGTAGCCCCTTTTGAGGTTTTGACCCTTGGTTGCTTAGTTGAGTAAGCCAGGGCTATGGGACTTAAACTAAATTTTGAGCATCAAAACAGGAATGAAACCTTGCTGCCCCTACTTGTCCATGTAAAAGACTCCTAAAGAACTATAAAAGAGAGGGTTGAATGCCAAAGAATAGAGGTTGATGGTGTTTAGCTGGGTGGAGTGAGCAATTTGAGTAGATTTGAGCATGGGTGTGAGCCATCACCAAAAAGGGGAGTTTGTTAGGAAAGTGATACATGAAGTGCTTGGCACTATAACCACAAGAATTATTTTGTAAACACATATAGCAGACTCAAACAATTTTTTGGGTAACAAATTGAACCTCTTGAGCAAATTGGCCTTTTTGAGCACTTACCTATCAATCTCCCTATCATAGTGGTATCAAAGCCAACAAAAGATTCAGGAGAAAAGGAACATTAGGAAAACATGGTGACTAATGCAGAATTAGCTAAGAAGGTTAAAGACCAAGAAGAGGAAAATAGGGCACTCAGGGAAAGTTTGGAACAATTAGCAATGAAACTAGATGAAGTAGGATTCAAAACTAAAGGGGTCCATGATAAGGGTAAAATGGTAGCCATAGAAGATGAGGTTCCAATACCTGATCCTGTCATTGAGCAAGAACCATTCTTGAAAGCCTTGAGAGCTATGAGTGGTAAAACCTTAGAAGGAGTGGCCCTTTTTAGTGGAAAGATGGATCTAGATGCTCTAATAGAGTGGATTGAAGGTCTAGAAAACCACTTTGAATGTGGTGGAATAACCGAAGCACAGAAGGTTAAGGTGGCAAAATCAAGGCTGAGAGGGGCACCCTTAACTTGGTGGAAGTTCATCCAAGAGGAAAGGGTGAAAGAAGGTAAGCAACCAATAGCCACCTGGAAATCAATGGTAGCCAAAATCAAAGAAACCTACCTTGCTAAAGACTATGAAATTGTTGTCTAATCATTTATCCTCCATCATAAGAGCAACTCGCCCTAATAATCTTTATTTGTGGATATCCTTTGGTTCAATTCATAATCTATTTGTAAATTGTCTCTTAATTCATAGCGCCAAGTTTTAATGGTGTGTTTGAACTTCATGAGCTCATTGAAGTATTTTGTAGGAAGTTCGTAATGTTCATTTAGGTTCCACAGGTTCTACGGCGTCAAGAAAAAGGGGTTTTCATGCTAACGTTCAATTAAAGTTTTTTTTTTGCAGCGGTTCTTTTTCATGGTTGTGGAGGATGTGTTATTTTCTCTTTCTCCAGGCTATGAACCTTTTTAACCTAGTTCAAACTATTCGACGGTGTTCAACATGTTCAAAGTTGTTCAAACAACTGGTGACACTTAACAGAGCTAATCTTTTCAAGGAGGATTTTCTTGGTGCAGTGTACACTTTGAACTACTTGAACTCTTGTGAACTCAGTTCAGATTGTTCATGCATGTTCAAAATAGGTGGGTCCCATGGGCCAAAAAGCATGATGGCGCATTTATTGTGAAGTAAGATGAAGATTGAACCATATCTTGGGTGACATCAACTGGTTGATCTTTTAAGGCAAGTAATCATTTTTGGGCATTGGCGGTTACTCCAAAAATGCCACCATGCATTTAATGCATGCGTGTGATGTCCAATCCCAACACTCAGTACATTTGAGTTGACAATTGGAATTAATTCACTTAATGAGTTTGAATCACTTCTTTCCCTATAAGGTATCAAGTAATTAGTTTTTGAGAATTTGTTCTTCATTTGCTGTGGAGTTTTTGGATAGAAGTTTTGTTTGCTGGTAGTCGTCCGTTTTGTCTCAACTGTGAAGGTGAGTTTGTTCCTATCCTCTCCAATGATTTTTACCTACTTTTCCTCTCTTGTAATAACTTTTTCTAGGAAATAGGGGTTGTTATCTATGAATTAGGAAGTCTACCATACACCTCTTCCAGAATATTTTTAGTCTGGAATGTATAGAGCCCATAGTCAGTGATATTGACTTAAAAGGGGAAAACTTAGAAGTTTTAAAAGAAAGGGTGTTCAAGGGAATTAATGGTTCATTCAGTGTAGAAATTAAGAGTAGTGGTCTTATAGAAGCAACAGCCTTTCCTCCTGCTATCCCTTGCTCAGAACTAGTTAGAGAATGTATTGCAAGGTGTGACCCCATCTCCAGAACTATCAAAAGGGATAGTGGTGAAACCCTCCTTGTAATTAACCGAGAAGTTATCTCCTCTGTTTTCAAGTTACCTAATTATCAATTCTCAAACATTTCTCCCACCCAATTGATTACTAAGTTCAACGCAAATAGAACTGGGCATCGAAATAATGTAGCAAAGTATTGGTTGAAGATTCCTCAGAGGGGTGGTTCCAGGTTACCCAAGTATCCCAACAAGAACCATATGCTTCCCCATATTCATGACATGATGCTACTACTACATTGAGTCAGGGGTTCGGCAAAGGCCTATAGTTTTGATGATTGGATTTATTGCTATGTACAATTGGTACTTGAAGGGAAACAATATCTTGATTGGGCAGAGCTGATTGCTGATTCTATGAGGGAGTAGTTGAGCATGGCCAAACAGTTCAAGCAGAATTTCTTTATGTCCTCATATTTGATATATTGCCTAGCGTGTGTAAAAGACATAGTGGGTATACCTCAACAACTCACTGAAGGAGAGGTCTTTGTGTATGATTTTTACCCTATGTTACAAAGGGATAATGCTTTGCAAGACTTTAGGAGAGTACACAATGCCTTCCTAGGAGATTTATGTTATGAGCTAATGAACATGAAAACCAAGAGGATGTCTGAGGACACATAGGTATTAGTGAAGAAATGCGGTAGTTTCTTTATTCATTTCCCTCACTTTTGCTACATAAGAGTTGGCAGCTTCGAGGAAGAACCTTTCAGGCTTCCTCATTTTTGTTCAGATTGTTTTGTTCTGGCCAAAATCTGTAGGTAGTTAGCTATCATGATTAAGAAAGCACAACCCAAGGATAAATGGGAAGATCATTTTCCAATTCAATTGGGTATTTTATCTGTAGTTCAATGTCAGATGCTTTAAGCATTGGAGTCGACTTGAAAAACTTCAGTTTTTCATTATATCATGAAAGGAAAGACTTTGACAATAAGGGATTTTCAGAAAGCCTTGGTTTAATGCCGCACCTTCCAATCTCACATCTGGAGGACTTTTGGGAGGATTGTAATGATGAGATTGAGGTGTTTAAAAGGGCAAACATGAGAATGGTTTTGGAGCAAGTATTTTCACTACAGGTGAAACTTGACATAAGAGGGATTGAAGAAGATTATCTGGACCTTTTTGAACCTGGATACCTAAACCAAGCCGAGCTAGAAATGGCTTGCATTAATTGGAATGCAGAGGAAGAGGATGACATCTAGCTAAAAACAAAGAGGGTTTCAGAAAGAATTGTAGAATGGATTAATAAGAAAAGGACCATGAAACTAGGCAACAAGATTGAGCCTGCAAGAGGTAGTGAAATTGCTCTACATTCCCCAAAGCATTTTTCTAACCCCACTTCTATGCATGTTCATGCAGGTAGAGATAAGAGGCCATCTTATGCCAAGAACAAGCCCAATCCAGCTCTGAATTTTATCTCTCCTTAATATACCAGGTCACGGAGCGTCATGCAGAAGAAAATGGACCAGACCAAAGATATAGAGGTGAAGGACAAAATTCTTGATGCTCAGATTTTTGAAGTGGAGGACCTACACAGGGACATTGTCAACACTATGGATTCTCATGCGGTCACTATAGCCATGTCGCCACCACCTAAGGTGACCGAAGGAACATCTATTTTGAGTGCTACCCCTAAATGGCTAACCACTTCGGTGAGCAAGAAGCAAAGTTTCATTCCAGTGACCATCCCAATCTAGGACATGGTGGTGAAGTACATGGAGAAGAGTCCCAAACCAAAAATTTTTAAGATGATTGCCAGGTTGGATACTGATGAAGAGATTGGGAAGTGGGTTGCTAAGATTGCTTCTTATAAGCCTAAAGATGAGAACAAGGAGGTAAATGTAGAGGACTTCAAGATCACAAAGGTAGAGCTCAGGAATATGAGTAGAGATTCAAATAATCATTTTTTCCAGGTATCGGCCAAGAAGATGCTCACTAGGTCCAAAAAGGATGAACAGGAGAAAAGAGAGCTTAAGCAGCATATCAGAATTCTTGCTCAGTTCATTGACAGTATCAGCTGCTTTGGAGCACTCCCCATATCGCATACTTCAGAGAGTTTTGATCTCACCATGCCAGAAAACAAGAAGCTAATTAGTCAAGTTTAGTGGGCTAAAAGCATTACGGGGGCTATGGAAAAGTGAATCGAGGGAGTAATCAAAGATGGAGAAAAATATATTACAAGCTCCAAGAAGTTATGTGACGAAATGGAGAGCCTCATTATAGAAGTTCAAAACCAGATTCTGCCATGGGATTAAGAAGAACATAAGTGGGAAAATGTCCTAACAATGCTTACTAAGATAGAGGAGTACGAGGCTGCTAAGATCTTAATAGAGAATTCAATCAAGCTAGTAATCGATAAGTGCCAACTCTTTGTGCTGAAAAAGACTATAATGTGGCAGGTACTCACAATTAAATCTGTGATTTCTGATGCTAGAACCTTTGTTTATGAACTTCAAGACCTCCAATGCAGTTCGGTTAACGACAACAAAGTGGTAAATCCAGACCATGACTGGCGACTAGGAATTTGTGGACTAAACATGCAAGACGTGATTAAAGATTTTAAGCTATACATGGAGAAAATTAAGGCTAAAGGCAACTTCACCCCCAAGGATATAACACAGGTCACTCCGATTGAGTCTATGACATTCATTGGTAACGATCAATTACCCAAGCATGCCAAGAAAATGGTGAAGCATAGATGGGATAAAGAAGCTGCAAAAGCGAAGATCAACGCCACGAACAACCCAAGCCAATCTATAATCTAGGAGCTTGCAACTTCCCACAACACCCAGAAAGGTGGAGAAGAAGACGATGATGGAGAGGAAGCGTAGCATGACAGCTGTGCTCTATTTTTAATGATCTAGCAAATGACTTTAGGACATTTGTCTCTAATTTCTCTGTTGGTTATTATAACTATTTTAGAGGAGGTCAAATTTTAAGGGAGACCTCCTCTATTCTTTAAGACTACTATAAATAAGTTTAAGTTAGATAGAGAAGGGGTTTAAAATAGTTTACTGAGACTTTGGTTTTTAAAATTTCTGTGTTTAATTGAAAGGAAGTCTTCAGTCTCTAAAAATCAAAAATTAGAAAAAACATGTATGTGTTTTATTGTGTCTTTGTTGCACTAAAATCTATATATATATGAAGATCATATGTGTTTTGGAGAAGAAAAGCCTTTGAGTTTTAAATGCATGGAATGATATTTCTTTGTGAATATTAATCTAATTAAATACCTGTGATCTCCTTTCTGATGGAAAATGTCATTATTATTCTGGGACTCCTTTCCATGCATTTTTTTAAGGATTTGTGTTTTAAAAAAAGATTTTAATTTCTCTTACATGTTCTTAGTGAAGTGCTGAATCGGTGTGTCCGAACTTTGTTTCAATTACTTACTGATTCTCATGTAGAAGCACTTTAAGGATAACAACCTCCAAAATATTTGTAAAACCATTATCCTTTGATCTAAGAATGAGTAGGTCACCTTACTTGCTTTCAGGTTAAAATCATATCAGTTTAGTTTAATTAGATCATTCTTTGAATAACTAATGGAGGGAGTTGTACCTAGCAAAAATTCAGAGGGAAGTGGTGTGCATCACACTTACCCAACTGTTTAGTTGAACTTTTGTCTTTCGAAGGAAGCAACAGAGTTTGAAATAATTTTATTTAAAGAAAGACAAAAATATGTTCACTAACAGATTTTTGGCAACTCTGCTAGGGAGTCAAACATTCAACGGATCAGTGTGTTGCATGCATGTTAGAATTGAACTCATAATCAACAGTATCAATAGGTTTTCTTTGTCTGGAAGGAATTTTATAAAAAAAAGAGATGAACGGCTGAGAAATGTTTCCGTAACTCAAGAACTTTGTCGAGGTTGAAAGAATTATTTAGAGACCCTAGAGAGGATAACACTAGATTCTCGTCCTTATACCAGATCACAAAGGAGAGAGGGAGTTGTTGATGATTGTTTTGAATAATTGCAAGGGTTATCATTTTCCACAAATTTTACCCCTAGGAGGAATGCTAAAAGTAGACCTTCTTCTCCTACCAGAACCATTCCCAAGGTACCTTCCTCTTCTAGTCATTGGCAAGCATTAACGCTCACTAGAATCCAAGCTCCTCCCCTTGTAACTATTTACCCTGGTTTCATTATGGCCTAACCATGGGGTGCTGTAGTCGGACCTCTTGCCCTCAGAGCCCATAACCCACTTCCCAAAGGGGCTAAGGACGTTTTACCCAAGTTTAACAGGGATGGGAAAATCTTGGTTGAAGAACACTTGAATTATTTCAATGTAGCCACTGGGATACTAGCAGTACAACATGAAAATGTGGCTGTCAGGCTTTTCGCTCAAACCCTTATTGAGGGAGCAGTAGATTGGTTCAGTCATCTGCAGGCCAGATCTATAACCGATTGGCAGTCGATGAAAACTACTTTCGAGAAATGGTTCAAGAGTGCCGATGATGAGCACTCGTTGTTGGCTCAACTTACACAAATGAAGAAGGAGATTCATGAGCCAATGAGGGACTATGTAGCTAGGTATAATAAGATTATCCATAAAATTCCCTAGGCTAAGAGACCAATTGCTGACAACCAACAATGTTTCTTTATAAACTCCATGCCTCGTGATGTTGGTTTTCATCTTAGAAGAAATAGACTAGCTAATCTTGACACTGCACAAAATCAAGCTATAGAACTTGAAGATGATTTAATAATAGCTAGGAAGTGGAGAAAGGATGTGCAAATTCCTCAAGGTCAATCTCAAGCTTCAACCTCTTCAACTAATCCAGTTGTTCAAAGATTAGTCAATGACATGATTGCTTTGAAGATGCAGATATTGAAGCCTGGAGTTTCCTACCCACAGCCCTATCAAGATACAAGTAGAAAACAACCAAACCAGTATAATTATGGGCGGACTTTGCAATTTCCTGTTGCCCCACAAAGGTTGCAAATAGAGGCTCCTCCTGATAAAGGTGTCATGTGCTCTTTTCACCTTACAACAGATCATGATGGAAGTTCCTGCCTTGATATGATAAGGCATGTTCAAATGAAAAACTCAAAGGATGAACTAGGTGAGTTCATTGAGGCAGATAAGATTCAAAAAGTACCTAGCGACTCTGGAACATTTTACCTTGAATATGAATCAGATTCAGAAAGAGGTGGTGATATTTTGGTAACTCTTGAAGATCTTACATGTGCAATCCTTATGAGGAATCAACGAACCTCCCAGCCTACTCCTTTTGCGAACTCTTCCGGAACTAATTTCAAGGGCAAGGAACCTACTAGTAATGACTTTTCCTCTCATACAAAGACCCCTGAAGTGAAGATTTTGCAAGGAAATTTTGAAAGTAGAAATAGTTCTTCTCCTTCTTCCTCCTTTGATATAATTGAATTTTGTAAAGCCTCTACTGTTCAACTCTCTACTGCTGAATATTTGAAACTAAATCCAAAGGAACTAGACAAATTGGTCAAGTATGTGAAAGGTGATTCTACTTTAGAGTCCTCAGTGCATAAATGTGTGGTTGATAGTGATTTGTTTACTACTAAGAAACATACACCCATTTCTTACCCTTTCAATAATTCGATTAATCCCTGTGCTTTTCACAATGTCAAAGATAAACTAGATACAAAATTTTAGAAACCCGAGCCTTTTTATATCTCCCTCCTCCTAAATGGTCAGAAGCTTAGCAATTGTATTATAGATTCAAGGGCTTCAAATAATATAATGCCATCATTTGTTGCTAGGTCTTTAGGTTTAACACTTACTAAGACATTTGGGAGTTGTTATTCAATGGATGGGAAGCAGGTCCCTCTCATTGGGCAGGTGAAGGATGCTTAGGCAGTACTGGCAGCATGTCCTAATAAAAGGGTAAAATTGACCATTTTGGTTGCCGACATTCCTACAAGTTATGGGATGCTTTTAAGTAGGACTTTCAATAAAGAGCTTGGAGGTGAAATTAAGATGGATTGGTCTGAAGCTATTATCCCATTAGGGAAACAGAAGATCAAACTTGAACCTGAGCCGAAGAATAAATATACAATCTTTCCCTCCGATAATCCCAAAGCCCAAATTATGTTCCAAGAATGTGAATTTGGAAACTATCTCATCCTTGCACCTGATATAAAAGAACCCGGAGAAGCAGTTGATGAACAAGGTGGAATCTGGCAGATGGAATTTGATGGAAGTTGTGCTAGTTCTAGCTCAGGAGTAGGGGTTGTTTTGTTGTCCCCTAATGGTAACATTTTTCCTTTTTCTTTCAAGTTGGATATCAAGAATACTAATAACATTGCAGAGTATGAGGCATTATTGTTAGGATTGAATGAGGCCAAATATAAGGGTATCAAATTGCTTAGGGTAAAAGGTGATGTGGAGTTGATTGTCAAACAGGTAAGAAACATTTATTCAGTTAAGAATGATAGACTGAAACACTATAGAAATAGGGTTTGGGATGAGATAGAGTTTTTTGATGCTTTCTCAATTAAGCCTATACCAAGGGAACAAAACACCAGGGCTAATTCATTGGTTGTTTCAGCTTCTCTCTTGCTACCACACCCAGATTTTAAGGATGATTCTTATAGGATTGAAATAATTTATAGACCTAGTGTTCCTGATAATGTGAATCATTGGCAAGTATTTGATATAGACTCTCAAATTAAAGATTTCCTGGAGTGCACCCATTCGTTTGTCCAATCATATTTCGAAGGTTCTGAAGATAGTTGCAAAGAATTTTGTCTGGACCCTGACATTGATTCTGATAAGAATTTCATTCAGTTGAAAGGAAACAAAATTCCAAAAGGTTTGGTGATACTAGAGAGGTTTTTCACCCATAATGATGTGTTTACTAGCAAGAAAGCTCCTGATGATGATGGGAAGGGAAGTTGTGAAAAGATTAACCTTGGTGATGAGTCTGATCCCAAAATGGTCACAATTGGCAAATGTTGTTCCTTTGAAGAAAGGTGAATGCTTAATGGGTTACTGAAAGAGTACATTGATGTATTTGCATGGTCTTATGATGATTTGAAGGAATTTAGGAATGGACAATTTCAACATCAAATTCCATTAAAGCATGGTGTTTCTCCTTTTAGACAAAAACTGAGAAATTTTAATCCCATGATGGCAGACACAATCTTCAAGGAAGTGGATAAGATGCTCAAAGCTAGAATTATATATCCAATTCACCACTCTACTTGGGTGGCCAATATAGTGCCAGTAAGGAAGAAGAATGGGGAAATTCGGATTTGTGTAGATTTTTGCAATCTGAACCAGGCAAGTCTTAAGGATAACTATTCTTTTCCCAATATGGATCATATTCTGTAGACAATACCTGACTTGGAAATGATGTCAATGTTAGATGGTTTTTCTGGTAACAATCAAGTTAGTGTTGCAAAGAATGAACAACACAAGACAACATTCATCACTCCATGGGGAACGTTTGCATATAATCGCATGCCATTTGGTTTGATCAACGCCAGAGCTACTTTTCAAAGGGCCATGGATTCCTCCTTTAGGGATTTTTGTGATAAAATTATTTTTGTTTACCTAGATGACTTGTTTATGTTTTCTAAAGATAGGAAGAATCATCTCAAAGATCTGAGGGCGATTCTACAGCATTGTCGAGAACATGGTATCTCTCAAAATCCAAAGAAGTCCATTTTCTGTGTAACTGAGGGAAAATTATTGGGGCATATCATTTCAAAGGAAGGTGTCAAGATCAACCCTGATAGAGTCAATGAAATTCAACATCTCAGCCTACCTTCGAATCAGATTGGCGTAAGGTCATTTTTTGGCTAGGTGAACTTTCTAAGAAGATTTGTACCCGAGTTCGCAGAAACTACCAAGCATATCATTATCTTGTTGAGTGAAAGGTACCCCTTTAAATGGACTGATGAAGCTAAAGAAGCTTTTGAAAAGATCAAGAGTTCGGTTGCCAATGCGCCAACCCTTATTACCCCAGATTTCAGAAAAGACTTCGTCATATACTATTACGCCTCAGAACATACAATGTTGGGAATATTATTGTAGGTGGATTATTATGGGATTGAAGCACCTATTGCATTCATGAGTGTTCCTCCCAAGAAGCATGAGCTTAAGTATTCTCTCTTAGAGAAAAAGCATTCGTCATGGTTAAAGCTATAAAACAATTCCGGTATTACATCTTGCACTCTCATTCTATGGTTTTTATTTTGGATTCTACAGTAAAAAGTATTTTGACTCAACAAGAAGTCAGACTCAATAAAAGGGTGACATAGGTAACTAAAATTCAAGAGTACGATCTAGATATTTGTCCTATGAAGACAGTTAAAGGCCAGGGCTTATGCAAACTAATAGCTGAAAATAAGACAGATACAGAAAAAGAGCCACCATTGACACTGTTCGTAGGGTTGCAAGACACTTGGTTTTCTGATGTAGCCTATTATTTGACCTACGACAGTTGCCCGAGTCATATGTCAACTAAAGAACAAAGGAACCTCAAGTTAAAAGTGGATAAGTATGTTATTTGGAAAGATGTTCTGTACAAAAAAGCGTTGGATTGTACTTATTTGAGGTGTGTAGATAAGCCATAGTAGCAGAGGCTCCTAGAGGTTTATCATGGGGAAGCCTGTGGTGGACATTTCTCATCCTCGGTAACCTCTTTTAAGATTTTAAGGAATTGTTTTTATTGGCCTGGTATGTTTCGTGATGCATATATTTATGTCAAGGGATGTGAAAAATGTCAATTGTTTTCTAGGAAACCACATCTAGTTGCTCTACCTCTAAGGCCTGTGGTAATAGATGAACCCTTTAAACAATGGGGCATTGATTTCATTGGACCAATAAATCCTCATTCTAGTGCCGGTCATATGTATATTCTGACAGCAATAGATTATTTTATGAAGTGGGTGGAGGTTGTTCCCACCAAGAGGGCAAACTCAGAAGTTGTATGTAATTTTCTCAGAGATTGCATTCTTGTCTATTTTGGGGTCCCTCAGAAGATTGTTGTAGATAACACATCATACTTCTCCTCTGAAGAATTGACTATGTTCTGTTATGAACATCAAATTACTCTCTCACACTGCTTTGATTATTTCCCGCAAGGTAACAGGTTAGCAGAATCAAGTAACAAGAACCTGGTGGCAATTATGAAGAAGTTGGTTGATGATAATGCCCGGAACTAGCATAAGAAGGTATATGAAGCCCTATGGGTGAATAGAATTACTCCTAAAAGAGCCATTGGAATGGCACCTTTCGAGCTAGTGTATGGGATTGGTGTGAAAGTTTCTTTACCCCTGGAATTGTCGGCAGCTAAGCTTCAAATAGTGATTGAGGATTCCTTTTTCCAAAATGCCCTAGAGAAGAGAGTTATGTATTTGATGAAGTTAGAAGAGGAAAGAGAGATGTTAGTAGATAGAATTACTAAGCATCAGAGTAGGGTGAAGAGGATCTTTGATATGAGAGCTTGGCCAAGAGGTTTTCTTAAGGGAGATGAAGTCCTGTTATGGGACAAGAGAAAAGAACCAAAGGGTGCTCACGAAAAATTTGTGGAAGAGTCCGTTCAAGGTTCATGAAGTGGTAGGATCGAATGCATTCAGGCTGACTTACCTTGATGAAATGGTTTTGCCCTATACCTATAATGGGCAAGACCTCAAGCTCTACAAACTCTGAAAACTATGGTTAAGAGTTCTTGTATATAGTAATTAGTTGTTTGTTTCATATCTGTTTGTTGTGAGTCCTCTTTGCCCCCTTTTTATTTTTGTTGTGCGAAACCAGAGATTTAGAGTTCTTTGTATTTTTCAAAAAATACAATCCCTAGTCAAAGCCAATGTTATCTCGTCATTTGTCCTCCATCGTAAGAGCAAGTTGCCCTACTAATCTATATTTGTGGATATCCTTTGGTTCAATTTGTAATCTATTTGTAAATTGTCTCTTAATTCGTAGCGCCAAGTTTTAATGGTCTGTTTGAACTTCATGAACTCATTGAACCGTTATGTAGGAAGTTTGTAATGTTCATTTAGGTTCCACAGGTTCTAAGGCGTAAAAAGAAAGGGGGTTTTCATCCTAATGTTCACTTAAAGTTTTTTTTTTGCAACAGTTCTTTTTCATGGTCGTGGAGGATGTGTTATTTTCTCTTTCTCTGGGTCGTGAACCTTTTGAACCTAGTTCAAATAGTTCAACGGTGTTCAACATGTTCAAAGTTGTTCAAACAACCAGTGACACTTAACAGAGCTAATCTTTTCAAGGAGGATTTTCTTGGCATAGTGTACACTTTGAACTACTTGAACTCTCGTGAACTCAATTTAGATTGTTCATGCGTGTTCAAAATAGGTGGGTCCCATGGGCCAAAAAGCATGATGGCACATTTATTGTGAAGTAAAATGAAGATTAAACCATATCTTGGGTGACGTCAACTGGTTGAGTTTTTAAGGCAAGTAATCATTTTTGGGAATTGGCGGTTACTCAAAAAATGCCGCCATGCATTTAATGCATGCGTGTGATGTCCAATCCCAACACTCAACACATTTGAGTTGATAATTGGAATTAATGCACTTAATGAGTTCGAATCACTGCTTTCCCTATAAGGTATCAAGTGATTAGTTTTTGAGAATTTGTTCTTCATTTGCTGTGGAGTTTTTGGATGGAAGTTTTGTTTGCTAGTAGTCATCCATTTCATATCAACTATGAAGATGAGTTTGTTCCTATCCTCTCTAGTGATTTTTACGTGCTTTTCCTCTCTTGTAATAAGTTTTGCTGGGAAATAGGGGTTTTTATCTATGAATTATGAAGTCTACCTTACACCTCTTCGGGAATATTTTTAGTCTGGCATGTACAGAGCCCATAGTCAGTGATACTCACTTAAAAGGGGAAAACTTAGAAGTTTTAAAAGAAAGGGTGTTCAAGGGAATTGATGGTTCATTCGGTGTAGAAATTCTGAGTAGTGGTCTTATAGAAGCAGCAGCCTTTCCTCCTGCTATCCCTTGCCCGCAACTAGTCAGAGAATGTATTGCGAGGTATGATCCCATCTCTGAAACCATCAAAAGGGATAGTGATGAAACCCTCCTTTCAATTAAATGAGAAGTTATCTCCTCCATTTTCAAGTTACCTGATTATCAATTGTCAAACTTTTCTCCTACCCAATCTATTACTGAGTTCAACGCATACATAATTGGGCACCGAAATAATGTAGCAAAGTACTAGTTGAAGGTTCCTCAGAGGGGTGGTTCCAAGTTACCCAAGTATCCCAAAAAGCACCATATGCTTCCCCATATTCATGATGTCATGCTACTACTACATCGAGTCAGGGGTTCAGTAGAGGCCTATAGTTTCGATGATTGGATTTATTGCTATGTACAACTGGTACTTGAAGGGAAACAATATCTTGATTGGGCAGAGTTGATTGTTGATTCTATGAGGGAGCAGTTGAGCATGGCCAAATGGTTCAAGAAGAATTTCTTTATGTCCTCATATTTGATATATTGTCTGGCCTGTGTAAAAGACATAGTGGGTATAGCTCAGTAGCTCACTAAAGGAGAGGTCTCTGTGTATGATATTTACCCTATGTTATAGAGGGATAATGCTTTGCAAGACTTTAGGAGAGTATAGAATGCCTTCCTGGGAGATTTATGTTATGAGCTAATGAACATGAAAACCAAGAGGATGTCTAAGGATGCATAGGTATTAGTGAAGAAATACGATAGTTTCTTTATTCAGTTCCCTCACTTTTGCTACATAAGAGTTGGCAGCTTCGAGGAAGAACCTTTCAGGCTCCCTCATTTTTGTTCAGATTGTTTTATTCCGGCCGAAATCTGAAGGCAGTTGGTTGTCGTGATTAAGAAAGCGCAACCTAGGGATAAATGGGAAGATCATTTTCTAATTCAATTGGGTATTTTATACTGCAGTTCAATGTCAGATGCTTTAAGCATTGGAGCCGACTTGAAAAACTTCAATTTTTCATTATATCATGAAAGGAAAGGCTTTGACAATAAGGGATTTTCATGGATCCTTGGTTTAATGCCGCACCTTCCAATCTCACATTTGGAGGATTTCTAGGAGGATTGTAATGATGATTTTGAGGTATTTAAAAGGGAAAGCATGAGAATGGTTTTGGAGCAGGTAGTTTCACTATAGGTGAAACTTGACATAAGTGAGATTGAAGAAGATTATCTGGACCCTTTTGAACTTGGATA
The DNA here is from genome assembly GCF_030272615.1 of Cryptomeria japonica. Taxonomy (NCBI): domain Eukaryota; kingdom Viridiplantae; phylum Streptophyta; class Pinopsida; order Cupressales; family Cupressaceae; genus Cryptomeria; species Cryptomeria japonica. The sequence continues at coordinate 33,038,998 of NC_081412.1, read as the reverse complement.
CCTAAACCAAGCTGAGCCTGAAATGGCCTACATTAATTGGAATGCAGAGGAAGAGGATGACATCCAGGTAAAAACAAAGAGGGTTTTGGAAAGAACTGCAAAATGGATTAATAAGAAAAGGACCATGAAACTAGGCAACAAGATTGAGCCTGAAAGAGGTAGTGAAGTTGCTCTGCATTCCCCAAAGCATTTTTCTAACCCCACTTCTATGCATGTTCATGCAGGTAGAGATAAGAGGCCATCTTACGCCAAGCACAAGCCCAATCTAGCTCTGAATTTTATTGCTCCTTGATATACCAAGTCATGGACCACCGCGTAGAAGAGAATGGACCAGACCAAAGATACAGAGGAGAAGGACAAAATTATTGACGCTCAAATTTTCGAAGTGGAGGACCTAGACAATGACATTGTCAACACTATGGATTCTCATGTGGTCATCGTAGCCATGTCGCTGCCACCTAAGGTGATCGGAGGAATAGCTAGTTCGAGCACTACCCCTAAATGGCTAACCACTTCAGTGAGTAAGAAGTGAAGTTTCATTCTAGTGACCATCCCAATCTAGGACATGGTGGTGAAGTACATGGAGAAGGGTCCCAAACCAAAAAATTTTAAGACGACTGCCAAGTTGGATACTGATGAAGAGACTGGGAAGTGGGTTGCTAAGATTGCTTCTTATAAGCCTAAAGATGAGAACAAGGAGGTAAATGCAGAGGACTTCGAGATCACAAAGGTAGAACTCAGGAATATGAGTAGAGATTCAGATAGTCACTTTTTCCAGGTATTGGCCAATAAGATGCTCACTAGGTCCGAAAAGGATGGATAGGAGAAAAGAGAGCTTAAGCGGCATACCAAAATTCTTGCTCAGTTCATTTATAGTATCGATTTCTTTGGAGAACTCCCCATATCGCATACTTTAGAGAGTTTTGATCCCACCATGCCAGAAAACAAGAAGCTAATGAGTCATGTTCAGTGGGCTAAAATCATTACAGGGGCTGTGGAAAAGTGGATCAAGGGAGTGATCAAAGATGGAGAAAAATATATTACAAGCTCCAGGAAGTTATGCGATGAAATGCAGAGCCTCATTGCATAAGTTCAAAACCAGATCATGCCATGGGAGAAAGAAGAACATAAGTGGGAAAATGTCCTGCCAATGCTTACTTAGATAGAGGAGTACAGGGCTTCCAAGTTCTTAACAGAGAATTCAATCAAGCTAGTAACTGATGAGTGCCAACTCTTTGTGTTGAAAAAGACTATAATGTGGCGGGTACTCACATTTAAATTTGTGATTTTTGATGCTAGAACCTTTGTTTATGAACTTCAAGACCTCTAATGCAGTTTGGTTAATGAAAACAAAGTGGTAAATTCGGACCATGACTGGCAACTGGGAATTTGTGGACTAAACACGCAAGACGCGATAAAAGCTTTTAAGCTATACATGGAGAAAATTAAGGCTAAATGTAACTTCACCTCCGAGGATATAACACAGGTCGCTCGGATTGAGTCTATGACATTCATTGGTAATGATCAATTACCCAAGCAAGCCAAGAAAATGGTGAAGCATATTTGGGATAAAGAAGCTGCAAAAGCGAAGATCAACACCATGAAGAACCCAAGCCAATCTATAATCCAGGAGCTTGCAACTGCCCACAATGCCTAGAGAGGTGGAGAAGAAGATGATGATGGAGAGGAAGCGTAGCATGATAGTTGTGCTTTGTTTTTAATTTTTATATGTTTTTCATGATCTAGCAAATGACTTCGAGACATCTGTTCCTAATTTCTCTATTGGTTATTATAACTGTTTCGGAGGAGGTCAAGTTTTAAGGGAGACCTCCTCTGTTCTTTAAGACTACTCTAAATAAGTTTAGAATAGTTTACTGAGACTTTGGTTTTAAGGGAGACATATATACATACACACATATATATATATATACATACATATATATATATATATGTATGTGTGTATGTATATATGTATATATATATATGTATATACGTATGTATATATATATATATACATATATATATATATATACATATGTATATATATATATATGTATATATGTACATATATATATATGAAGATCATATATGTTTTGGAGAAGAAAAGCCTTTGAGTTTTGAATCCATCGAACGATATTTCTTTGTGAATGTTAATCTAATTAAATACCTGTGATCTCCTTTCTGATGGAAAATGTCATTATTATTCTGGGACTCCTTTCCATGCATTTTTGAAGGATTTGTGTTTTAAAAAAAGATTTTATTTTCTCTTACCTATTCTTAGTGAAGTGTTGAATCGGCGTGTTAGAACTTTGTGTCATGTAGAAGCAATTTAAGGATAACATCCTCCAAAATATTTATGAAACCATTAGCCTCTCATCTAAGAATGAGTAGGTCATCTTACATGCTTTCAGGTTAAAAGCATATCAGTTTAGTTTAATCAGATCATTCTTTGAATAACTAATGGAGGGAGTTGTACCTATCAAAAATTCAGAGGGAAGTGATGTACATCACACTTACCCAACTGTTTAGTTGAACTTTTGTCTTTCGAAGGAAGCGACAAAGTTTGAAATAATTTTATTTAAAGAAAGACAAAAATTTGTTCACTAACATAAATACAACTTCACAAGAAAAGACAAAATTTGAGACAAAAAGACCTAGATATCAGTAGCTACACTTGTTGCTATTTACTAAGTTGTCATTAGTTTTAATGCCCAAAGTCATCCTATATACTCTAGTCGGTTAATACCACCGAAATGTCTAGTTGGTAATTGATAAGGCTATCGGTGTCGGTTACAGAAGAAAGGCTAGTCACCGAGATGAGACACACTGAGCTATCTACCGAGTAAAGTTCTATGTCTACCGAGCAGCAAAGAAGTTATACTGAGTTAATCTGAACCGAGTGGAAATGTGTTACCAGATTCAATGAACCTGGACACACATGTGAAACGTGTTATAAGATTCGAGAGCAGGAAACCGTTATTACATAGGAAATTGCATTTAAAGATTTTGTATGATTTTGAGGAAGAATATCCAATGAAATAATTTCTATGTTTATTCATTCAATAAAACATGTTTGTATGATCGAAGCATGAATGTATCACCATCTTAGAGATCTATATAAATAGAATGATTTGAGTATTTGAAGTGATGAGTTGAAAATGAAAAATCATGAGAGAAGATAATATGTGATAGTTAAGAAGATTGATAGAGATATTCAGAGGTCACCGAGAAGGTTTTCAGAGAACAGTCTAAGGGATAGAATATACATAAGTGGTTATCAAGTTGATTTATCAATTACCAATGTATTCTATGAGCAAGGTAATTTCATATTGAGCACATAGAGTTTGCTATAACATTTCAGATGTAAAGTTGCAGATATTTTGTAAAGATTTTGATTGAATTATTTGAGTTGTGTTAGAAACCTTTAACAGGGTAAAAGACTAACAAATCTATAAATTGTAAAGCCTTTAAACAGGTACAACATTTTTGTAAAAGTATTTGTAAAATTATTTAGCAAGGTAGATCTAAAGATCTTTTTACTCCTAACAGGGTAAGCTATCAAAAATAGCTAAACATGTAGCTCTAACCAAGCAATCTTGATTATTGTAGTAGTGAAGTTGTGGGTGCCATCCCCACCGCAGTTTTTCTCTCTAACCAAGAGTTTCTATGTGACCAAAAATCTTTGAGTTATGGAGTGAAATTTGTATGGATTTTATTTCTATGATTATGTTTCACTATTATATATTATGAGATCAACAATACTCAGTTTGTGTTTATCAGTAAAATTGTTTTTCAAGAAAAGGTTTGAAGTACTGATTCACCCCTCCCCTCTTAGTACATTAGCTTTCCTAGTCGGACCTAACAACACTGAGGAGTTTCAAAAACTGTGCATGAGATCCAGAGTAGCAGAGGATGAGAGCATAAAAGTGGAAAGGTACTTGAATGGGTTGAGGTGGAACATCCAGGAAGAGATGAGCTTGTTATGCCCACAAACATTACACAAGTGCTATCAATTGGCACTTAAGGTGGAAGAGAAAGGTAGGAGAAAGCAAGAACAAAACAATAGAGGTAGAGGTAGGGGAAGAGATGGTAGAGGCCATAGAGGCAGTTTTGGGGGAAGGAGCATAGATCAACGATCCTAGGGAGAGTCTAAACTTATTGAGCAAAGTGAGGATTCTCAGAGAAAACCCAACTATAGGGGTAGGGGATCAAGCAACCCGAGTAGGGGTAGATCTAATGGACCAGGGAGAGGGTCCTACTTCTTAACCATGAAGTGCTATAACTGCCAAAAGTTGGGCCACCCTGCCTATAGATGCCCAAAGAAGCCTAGTTCATCCTATGGTGGTGAAAAGAGGGTAAATTATGTTCAGGAAGACAAAGGTAATACTAGAACTTCAACATTGAACCACCTAGCTTCAGAAGATGGTGAGAGTTTGATGATCAAAAGAGTGTTAATGAAGAAGCTACACAATACAGAGGTCTCACAGAGGAGAGCATTGTTCAGGATTAAGTGTAAAATCATGGGAAAGGTGTGTAAGGTGATCATAGATTCAGGATCCACAGATAACATCATATCAGAGGAAGCAGTAAGCAAATTGAAACTACCTAGGATATAACACAAGGAGCCATACAAAGTTTCATGGTTAAATAAGGGACAACATGTGTTAGTAAATGAACAAGCCTGGGTAGACTTCCACATAGGTGGATATGTAGATAGAATCATATGTGACATCCTTCCTATGGATGCTTGCCACCTACTATTGGGTAGACCATGGCAGTTTGACAGGAAAGCGCACCATGATGGGGAAAGAAACTCCTATTCATTTCAGAAAAATGGAGTAACCTATTAGATTCAATCCCTCATTGAAGAAGGAGAGAGCAGCAACAAAGTACCTAACATCTTGTTAGTGAATGAGAAAGAGTTCATAAAAACACTAGAAGAGGGTGAAGGAGTGGGATTTGCACTCATAGTGAAACCCAAGGAAGAAAAGGTAGAAAAGAAAGTTGAGATACCATATGAGGTGCATTAAATCCTTGATAAATTCAAACAAATAATCAGTGATCGTACACCTACAGCCTTACCACCTCCTAGAGCCATTAGCCATCAGATTGATTTCATACCCGGAGCCTCTTTGCCCAATAAGGCAGCCTATAAGATGACCCCTGAACAAAATAAAGAGGTAGAAAGACAAATACAAGAACTCTTAGACCAAGGGCTGATTAGGAAGAGCATTAGTCCTTGTGCAGTACCCACAGTGTTGGCACCTAAGAAGGGTGGAACATGGAGACTTTGCACAGATTCCAGAGCCATAAACAAGATCACCATCAGATACAGATTTCCCATACCCAAGATAGAGGACTTGATGGATTGTTTGGGGGGTGCACAATATTTCAATAAGATTGACTTGAATAGTGGTTACCATTAGATAAGCTTCAAAGAGGGGGATGAATGGAAGACAACTTTCAAAACAAATGAGGGTCTCTATGAGTGGCTTGTCATGCCTTTGGGACTCTCTAATGCTCCTAGCACATTCATGAGACTCATGAATGAAGTTTTAAATGATTTCATTGGCAAGTTTGTTGTTGTGTATTTAGATGATATTCTTATTTTCAGCAAGACTAAGGAAGAGCATTTGCAACATTTAGCTAATGTTTTGAAATAGTTATCTAATGAACTGCTAACCATTAATCTTGAAAAATGTGATTTTATGAAGCAAGAATTGGTCTATCTTGGTTTTGTTGTATCAGGAGGCAATCTAAAAATGGATCAATCTAAAGTTGCAGCAATAACCAGTTGGCCAACTCCTAGGACAGCCAGTGATGTCAGAAGCTTCCATGGTTTGGCACAATTTTACAGAAAGTTCATTAGGGGATTCAGTGAGATTTGTGCTCCAATGTTGGACACCATCAAAGGGGGTGTAAAGGTAAAATTTCAGTGGACAAGTGCAACTAATAAGGGGTTTGAATTATTGAAAACTAAAGTAGCTACTCAATTGGTGCTCATTTTACCTAGTTTTGATAAGATTTTTACTATTGAATGTGATGCTAGAAATATTGTTGTAGGAGTTGTTTTAAGTCAAGAAAATAGACCAGTTGCATTCTTTAGTGAGAAGTTGAATGATGCAAAGAAAAAGTACTCTTCCTATGATTTAGAACTCTATGAACTAGTACAAGCACTTAGAAAATGGAGACACTATCTTCTTCCTAAGGAGTTTGTTGTATACATAGATAATCAAGCACTCAGTTTCTTGAACTCACAGGATAAACTGAATCATAGGCATGTTAAATGGGTAGAATACTTACAAGCTTACACTTTTACTCTTAAGCACAAGAAGGGTCAGTTGAATAAAGTAGCAGATGCTTTGAGTAGAAGGTTGTTAACTATTCATGAGATTCAAGTTCAGAGCATTGGCATTGATAGTTTCAAAGACATGTATCCTACTGATGATGATTTTGTTGAAGCTTATAAAGTTTGTAAAGATTTTGAGAATAATTTCCATGGTGCATATGCTGATTTCACTTTGTAGGATGGTTTGTTATTCAGGGGTGGATAGTTGTGTGTTCCAAAAGGTTCTATGAGAGAGAACCTCATTCAAGAGAAGCACAATGGGTGCTTAAGTGGACATTTCAGTCTCAACAAGACCTTAGAGCTGGTTCAAAGGTTCTATTATTGGCCTAAGATGCAGAGCGACATCAGGAGGTATGTTGAACAATGCTTGGTATGTTAGAAAGAAAAAGGTAATTCCTCTAATGTTGGTTTATATCAGCCTCTTCCCATTCCACATAGGCCTTGGGATTGCATTAGTATGGATTTTGTGGTAGGATTACCTAGAACTCAAGCAGGATTTGATAGCATCTTTGTAGTAGTTGACAGTTTAGCAAAATGGCTCATTTTATTTCTTGTAAAATAAAACATGATGCAAGTCACATTGCTTACTTTTTTTTCAAAGAAGTTGTTAGGATTCATGGTTTTCCTACTAGAATTATTTCAGATAGGGATGTTAAGTTTTTTGGTCATTTCTGAAAAACATTGTGGAAGAGATTGGGTACTAATCTCTCTTTTGGTTCAGCTTATCATCCACAAATTGATGGCCAAACTAAAGCTATGAATAGGTCTCTTGGAAACATGCTTAGGTGCTTGACCAAGGAATATGGACATAGTTGGGATTAGCTCATTCATCAAGAAGAGTATGCCAACAATGATAGTCTCAACCCGTCTACAGGTAAAAGCCCTTTTAAATTTGTTTATGGTATGCATCCAAGGGGTATAATGGAGTTGAGGGATATCACTAATTTGCAGCATAATAGTGGAACAACAGATGACATGGAACAATCCATGAAGGAGGTTCATGAGCAAGTGAGAAAAGCTCTCCAAGATACCTCCCAAAAAGTCAAAGCAAGAGTGGATGCTACAAAAAGAGATGTTCAGTTTTCCATAGGTGATTATGTGATGGTTCATTTGAACAAGGAAAGGCTACAAAAGGGAGTTCCAAGAAACTTTAGATGAGGAGAATAGGCCCTCGCAAAATCTTGGCTAAGTATGGGTCAAATGCTTATAAAGTTGATTTTCCTACTGATGTTTCTTTGTCTCCCATTTTTAATGTTGTAGATCTAATTGCTTTCAAATGGTAGCCACCTGATTTGCCTACTGATGTTTCTTTGTGTCCCATTTTTAATGTTGCAGATCTGATTGCTTTCAAAGGTAGCCACTTGAGGAGATTCAAATAGTTTCAGATGTTGCACAATCCCTTTCTGATCTATTTCTCCCTTCTCTTTCTTTTTCCCAAGTAGAACAGGTTCTAGACTCTAGGATTCTGAAAAAGACAAGGAATCACACCTACATGGAGCATTTAATAAAATGGAAGGATAAGCCTATCTCAAAGGCCACATGGATACCTAAAGCTAATTTTCAGAAAGCTATAATACCTTCTTTTTTGCTACCTCAAGGAGTCAAATGACTTCTTTGTTTTGGGGGGAGTATGGTGCAGGAGCACCTAGTTGAGTAAAACTCCCATTTTCGAGTATTTAATGATTTTATGTTTTTAATGTCTTGTGTTAGGTTTTTAATGTTCTTTTAGGTTGTTTTGTGTCATTTTTAGTGGTTTTGATCTCATTTTGGGCTCTAGAGATCAATTTTTTCCTTTCAGGCTTTGAGTTGACAATTTTTGGCAAAAATGTGCAAATTGCCAAAAGGGTCTTCTAATGCTTTCCAAAGCTTTGAAACATGTTTTTTAGGTGTTTTTTAAGAATATATAAGTTTTTTAGACAAGTTGATAAGGTTATATTGTCAAAAATGCTTCTTTGAGCAAGAAAAGTTGTCATTTGGCTTGAAAAGTTGTCAAAGTTGTCATTTTTGGGTTTTTCTTGCAAAATGTAGTTGTGAAAGCCTCTTGTCCATAAAAGGATTGATAAATAACTGGATGGACTATAAAAAGACCTCCCTTTTCCTTGAATAAGGTTGGTGATTGTATGAACATGAGCTTTTTAGTGAAATGATGAAATTCTGGCTTTCATGATGAGTTTTTCCTTCCTTTGTGAATCAGTCCGTACTGTAGCTCCATAGTCTGTATTGTACCTTTGGGAGGTGTGCATAATAGTTGTATAATTCTCTCTAGTTTATTGGGGTATTGTTTTCTCTTTTAAATTGGATTGTACAAAATTATTTGCAAACTGTGTGCTCGCTGTCCTGTCAAGGGTTTGAAGGTCTAAAATGTCACCACTTGACTAATCCAGGTCTGGGATCCCACATAATGGATTTAGTCAAGTTGTAAATCATGTATATATTGTTAATATTCTCTATTTTTTTCCAAGAGTGTGGTTGGAAGAAGGACTTGAGTGAATACTAGGAAAGTATTGGTTATTTGACTAGTAGCATGAACAAAAACTCAAGTTTTGCACCCAAAAGTAATTTGGAGTGAACAAATGAATGAGGAAAAGGTCTGTACATGTGACCAAAGGTGTGAATCATCATCTTTATGTGTTAGAATGGCTTGTTCCATTTAATCTTTCTCACTTTGTAAACACAACAGTGAGTTCACTATTTTTCTGAATTATGTTGTCAATTTGCTTATGGAATGCTTCAAAAGCATCATCCAAGCCTTGTAACTGAGAAGGCATTGTAATAGGAGATTAAAAAATGTTTGAATACCTCATTTAGGTGCATGTACAATTCAAAAATCTTCATTTTTTAGGTCCCAAAGTGTAATGATTGTTGACTGGTAAAAGGACAACGTTTTGACTGTCACAGTGACATTTTTACTGATTTTTCAATTGTTTGCCAAGTGTTTGGCATAATGCTGGTCCAAAAAAGGTAGGGAAAGCTCTATTTTGCTATGGCAAAGGTCTCCAAGTATTATGGGATGATGAAATAAGTTTTCTGGAGAGAATCTATGGTGGAAGCACCCAAAACCTCATGAAACCCTATGTCTAAGCCTAAAATGGTGTACAGTCATTAAACCATTTTGAGGGAGTCCAAAACTAAAAAAATCTCTTTTCTTAGACCTAATCCACACTAAAAAAATCATTTCCCATGGTCAAAAATCCCATTGTTGGGTATTATGAGTAAAATTTGGCCAATTAGGCCTCCATGGGCTTGTAGCCCTTTGACTACATAAAACATACTTTTTGGAACCCGATTGCAAGGAGGAGTTGGGAACTTATTAAATCTTATGTGATCATCTTAAGATAGTGAAACAAATGTGAAATGGAAGCTTGGACAGTCTGTAGCCTCTTTTGAGGTTTTGACCCTTGGTTGCCTATTTGAGTAAGCCAAGGCTATGGGCCTTAAACTAAATTGTGACCATCAAAACTAGAATGAAACCTTGCTACCCCTACTTGTCCATGTAAAAGACTCCTAAAGAACTCTAAAACAGAGGGTTGAATGCCAAAGAGTAGAGGTTGAGGGTATGTAGTTGGGTGGAGTGAGCAATTTGAGGAGGTTTGAGCATGGGTGTGAGCCATCACCAAAAAGGGGAGTTTGTTAGGAAAGTGATACATGAAGTGCTTGGCACTATAACCACAAGAATAATTTTGTAATCACATACAACAGACTCAAAAAAATTTTTGGGTAACAAATTGAACCTCTTGAGAAAAGTGGCCTTTTTGAGAACTTACCTATCAATCTCCCTATCACATGGACCTAAATCAAATTCCCAAATTCTCATCACCACTAGTAATCATGCCAAGATCAACCACAACATGCTGCACCACTTGAAAACCTTCATAACATGAAGAACATCACTAGATCAATAAAATCACCAAAAAATTGAACAACGATCAATATGGATCATCAAGATAAATTGGACACAATTAGGAAACATCAAAAATCATGTTAGAATCACCAATAACAGCTACACGAACACCACTTATCAAATCTTCATCGATCAACATCTAAACCTCAAGAATAATCAAACAACAATAACTGTCACAAAGAAAGATTACCTATGGAGCACCAAATTATGAACCATATGAAATGAAGATACACAAGACCATCCCAAACAATATCCAAAAATATTAGATCAAGATTTGATCACACCAGAGGAAATACTAAACTTTACAAAGCACTGATAAAAAAAACAAACTACAAAACTGAATCATATTATATGATCAATTAGGCTTCTCGGAACACCAAACCATGATCCCAATAAACCAATATACAATCATCGGAGAAGGAATGTGTTGACATCAATGACAACAACATATCCTAGCAACAACAATGTCCAACATACCTCTCCATCCATTTCTTATTAGATACCTCTCTCTATCCCTATCTACCTATCTCACCCCTATCTCTCCTCATTTAGGTCTCTTACCTCTCTCTCCTCCAATAGGTATCTCACCTCTCTAGTTCTCTCTCCATCTCTCCACCTCTGTCTCCATCCTCCCTTACCTATCTCTCTTTATGAACTCTCTTCTTCTCTTCTCTCTCTCCCCTCCTTCTCTAGGTCCCTTACTCCCTCCATGTCTACTTCTACCTCAATCCCTTCTTACTCAAATCTATTCAAACGTTATTTTGTTTCATACATGTAATTGTGGAAAGCCTAATATTTTCACCATTACGTTTTGGTGAACCTGATATTTTACACTTTTATTTTTTGATTTATATTCTCTGATCTGAGTGTTTATGAATTTCAAATTTATATTTTCAAGTTTAATTTCCAACTGAATTTAAAAAATTTAGAGGTTAATTCACAAAACCCTAATTTTTAAAATCTAAAATTGAACTTGTGGATTGTCTAATTTGGATTAATTATCTCATCTCTAGGTATTTTCATGCAATTTCAAATTCAATTGTGCACTCATTGATCTAATTTTCAGTTGAATTACATAAAATTAGTGGTTGAATTTACAAAAATCTTAATTTATAATTATAAAATTTACATTTGGGTAGAATAATTTTTCAAATCAATTTTCAGATCTGATCTCTATGATATGCTATTCTATGATCTAGATGCATTTATCTTTCAAATTCAAAAAATAGATTTCTTAATTTATTGGGTAATTGATCATTTTAAAATAATTTTTCTTTGCTTAATCATAATTTTAATTTCCAAATTCAAATTTCCCTTTGTGCATGAGTTTTACTACCATTAGTCCTACTTATAATATTCCTATGAGAAGAAGTTGTAGAATTAAGGCTTCCCTAGGTTTAACTACTAAGGATATGCAGCCTAATTTGGATAGCTTATTTCATGAGAATGTTGGGAGTTATTTTGTTCCAACAATTGATTTCTTTTATCCTCATTCTTTACACCATTCTCTTGATGAGGGTGAATCACAAACTAGGGTTTTTGATGATCAATTGGAGAAGATTGACAATAAAGTTAAAAATCTTCAACAATGGATGAGTCAACAATACCCAGAAAGTGAGGCAATCCCATTGATTGAAGGATTAAAGAGAATGGTTCAAAGTGAAAAATTTGGCATTGATTTGTTGCATGGCCTTTCTCATATTGTTGACACTAATATCATACCTATGAAAAGTCATGTCGAAGTCCTTGGTTACACCCAACCTCCTAGTGAAGTCAATCATTCTATTCACATGGCTACATCTATGCCTAGTGTGCCTACTTTCACATCTACACTCATGGCTACTTCCACACAAAGTGTTAATACTATACATGTTAGTCAAGGGGGAAATATTGCTAATCAAAACTCTTTCATACTATCTCCTTTTGCGAGTCTTCCATTTTTAACCCAATCATCTCCCATACTTATACATCATAGTGTTCCACTTCCTTACTCTCAACCTCCACCTTCATTCAACAATGTTACTCCTCCATCCCAATGCAACATTTCTAATTTCAATCTATCCACCAAAGTAACTATCAATAACCTACTCCAAACCATTTTATCCTTACAACAAAAAAATAGCTTCTATGAACCAATCCAAGTTTAATGTGCCCACATTTGATGTAGCAAGCCCATTATTTGATGATATTGTTTGTTTCATCTCTCCTAAACATATTGAAGTCCCTCAATTGGATATTTATAATAGAAATGGTGATCCATTGACTCATGTTAAAACATTTCAAACTTTGTGTAGTGATTTTTCTCATGATCAAAGACTTTTGGCGAAATTGTTTACTCAAACTTTTAGGGATAAAGCTTTGCAATGGTATAGTTCTTTGCCTCCTTATTTTATCACATCATTTCAAAAATTGGCTAATTATTTCATTCAAAAATTTCTAATGCTTTCATTCAACAATTTCACAATAATATTTGTCCTAATATTACTTTAACTAATTTGATTCATTGTAAGTAAGGTGTTATAGAAAAAGTGACCGATTTTATTGGTAGATATAATTATTTGTATTGTCAAATTGCTTATCCTATTCCTAATCAAGATTCTCAAGGAATCTATATTTCTAATTTGCAAAAAGACATTAGGGATAAGCTTCTCTTTTCTGAGTTTACTTCCTTTACATAGTTGTGCACAGTGCTTTATAATTAAAAAACTTCAAGTGAGTCAAACTGAATCATCTCCTTCAATGGATCCGATTGATAATAATTGAAGTGCTCAATAATATTTTAAAAAGTTTAAAATAAACAAGGGATTCATCAAGTTCAGTGACAACAATACCCAACTAGCAGCTGCATCAATAGGTGTGCCTCCTTTATCCAAGTATTTTAGAAAATAATTTACTCCTCTTTTTTAATCTTTACATAGTATCATGATGTAATTGTTGAATAATAATGTGTTTAAATTTCCTCTCATCAAACTAATTGATACATCCAAACCTTCGCCACCCTATCATGATCCCAAAGCCTTTTACCAATATCATCATCAACCTAATCATGATACTAAAAAGTGTTATTCCTTAAGGAGTAGAATACAAGACTTTATTGATAACAATACCATCTATGTAGATAGTGTGAATGATAAAGGAAACAAATTTGTAGCTCCTCCTAATCAAAATATTTAAATCTTTACTAATCATTTGCCTTTCCATTTTACTAATGTGGTTGAGATTGAGCATCTTGCATTTTCTCCTAGTGACCTTGGCCTTGAATCAAACAATGTGGTAAATCTTGTTGATAAACCTATACCTCCTAAGGACCTATGCATTACCTTTGATCCTAGTGAGACTATTGAAGCACCTGATGGCCCACTATATATCAGTATGAAGATCAAAGACAAAATCTCATGAGGGTTTCTCATTGATCCAGTGTGTATGGTGAATGTGATAGTTGAAGAATATCTTTATACTTTACAATTGCATCAAAATAAAATATGATAAATCTGATGTGGTGGTTAATATTTTTGATGGTTTCTCTTGTCCTACTATTGTTTTATTACTCTTCTCATTGAAGTTGGCACTAAGTTCTTAGATGTCATTTTTGCTATCATTACTACATCAGATCAATTTCATGTGAAGTTGGGACATCTTTGGCTCTCTTCCATGAAATTTATTCCTTCTACTACTCATAAATGCTTAAAATATCCATATAATGATAAGATTATAATGATTAATCATAGCATTACCAACTCACGGTGAGGCGTAGATATGTTAATCTTGATTACTTTTGTCCTAAGCAATTTGAGCCTCTTAAGCTTCATTGTGATGCTCTTTCGCAATCTTAACAAAAGTGGAAGAATGATAAGATCTTATCTTTGAGTAAGCCTAGAGATCCTAGACCTATTCCTCCTCCTCATGATGGACCTAGTCTCCTCGCTACACCTTTTATTCCTCTATATGTTGCATTTCTGTCTCCTACATCTTACACAGGGAAGCATTTGACATCTCCTATTTTTCAACCTAGTAGACCTTCTCCTATTCCTCTTTCTTTAAAGGAAGAGAATAAGCTTATGTCTATTGATCCTAAACCTTCACAACCCTCAACTAAAACTAAAAGAAACCATTGTGAAAGAGTACACTGATGGAGACATCATTCTAAGGCTTGTGAACTTCCTTCTCAACCCATTTCCTCCCCAAAGATACCAAATGTTGATATGATCCTATTCTTCCAGCCTTCACCTAACCTTAGGGATGAATTTCAACCCAATTCTCCAAGATTAAATATTCTTAAGAAAGATGATGGTTCATGTTCTATTCATGTACAAGATCCTATTTTTATTAATCTTGATGAAGATGGAAAATGATGTTCATGCTAACGATATTGATGCTAATGATTCCAATGATGAATATGAACTTGTTGATGTTGACAATGATTTATCTAAATAATTTTCACAAGAATTAATCTTAGCTCCTGGTAACAAACAAAGTGACTCATCATTAGAGCATGGTACTTGTTTGGAACTTGCAGTAGCTCCATCTACCATGCTCGAAGTTACTCCTCTTGCATATTGTCCACCTTCCCAAAATAATGTTCAACAAGATTGGGAGGCAAATGATTTTCTTGATTAGCTTCATTTGTTTCATAGATTCTCTCCCTCTCTCCTCTCTTGCTTGTTTGTGATATTACTCTATTTGTTTCTCAATTCTTCAATATGTTGTCGCTAGTTCTGTCCACTTCATGAGGACGATACAAAACATTGAGATCTATTTTGGTCTCTTCCATGTTGACTCAAAAGACACATGCACCCTTCTTCCATTATGGTTCTACTTTATTTGGGGGATGAGGGTGATTAAATGCAAATATACTTCATGATATCAATTATTTATCATAAGAGCATACTGATCCTAGAGTTAAGTAGAACCCTTATTTGTTTTTTGTTTTATGATCATTATCCCTTGATTTGTCCTTTCTTGGGGGCATATCATTGTAATAGTATGTTTATCTTTTGGATGCATACTACCTTCAATCAATTGCTCCCATTGTAGGGTATGCAATCACTTTAACATGGGGGCATACACTCCATTGAATATTTTAATCTTTTCATATCTCAATACTCAAGTTACTTTGCAAAATTAGCCTTTGTTGTGTAATTTTGGTATTTTTCTTTTCATGACTCATAGTAAGAAAGCCTTACTAGGCTAGTAGTCATGATTATCTCTTATTCTTATGATGTCCTTTTTACCTTGATATTGATGTAGTAAGATTATAAAATACTCTGGGGGCTTGGTGTATCTTGCCTCTTTGATGAAAGCTTTTCATTGTGAACCTTTGTACTTTACCGAGAGTATGCTTAGTATCATACTTGCGCTAAAGTGGGAGCTAAATGTAGCATCCTAAATTGTACTCCCTTGAAATTTTATCCTCATTTGGGCCCTCACCTTGTCATTCATGTCCCAAGGCCTGGTTGAAGGCCTAATTCTACTCACACCCTACAAATAATCCATTGTTTCAAGAATGTATACTTTCTGCCCTTCTTTTCTTGGTCCTTGATTGGTCAAGACCAAGGCTCTAGTGCCCTAGTCTTCCCAATTAGGGCCCATTTTGGGTCCCCTCAATGGTAAAATAATTTGAGCAAGAAACTTGACTCCATGTCAGCTCATGTTGGAAAATTAAATTATTTTTCGACAAGAAAGTATAAAAGGAGGTCTAGCCCCCTCATTTGAATGGAATTGGCAAGCATATTTGATCAATCAATTCAAGAAATCAAGCATTCAAATTCAAGTGAGCAAGTAATCAGTCTTCTTTCAAGCATTGGAGTTGACATTCATGTTCTATGTTTATGAAGACTTCATGAAACCCTAATTCCTTGTGGAGACAAACAAAACTCCATTAAAAGGTATATCATTAGTGTTTCAAACATTATTCAACATTTCCCTCAAAAGGAGATTATTTCTATTACTAAAATTCAATTACATTTCATTTCTATTTCATGGTTCATTTCAAAATCGAGGTTTGACCTAAGGAAAACCCCTATTCCCAACCTGTTTCCCTTCTCTATTGTGTGCAAGAATAGGTATGTAGATGCAATCTTCAGAATTAGCTAAATTTATAGAGATGATTATGTTCCCCTTTGGACGATGAAAAGTGTGAAGGACCAGAGTGATGGACATTCTAATCATGACATTTCAAGAGATCCTTCTAGGAATAGATCCAAACACTCTTGCATTGCTTAGATCCAAGTTCATGGCTCGATCCAATAACCATAGATCATTGTTCATGTGTTTTCACTTCAATTCTAGCACGTTTACCCTAATTTCAAGATTCAATTTAAAAGAGGATAAACAACCACCCCCAAGGCGAATCTAATAGGAATTCTTAGCCCTATCCTTGTTGATTTGAGGCTAAATCTATTAGGTTCACCCCTCTTTTAATGTAATGGTCCCTAAGTCTAAATATTAGCGGTTTTCATACATCTAATTGTGGAAACTCTAATATTTTCACCATTACAAAACCATCCCATTTTTTTAAAACTTTATTAAGATCAATGCACAAATATGTTACTAAAGGCCAATTAATGTTGTAACTTTGCAATCTTTTGTTACACAGTTTATAGCTTCATCTATATCTTTTAACTTTTTAATAGTTCCATTGACAATATCATAAAGATCATTTCCAATTGAAATTAGTTGCACCTCAATTTTTCATGCATAAAAGTTATCTCCTTCAAATTTAGCAAGAATATAGTATTTTGTCATTCAAATAAATTTACATATATTTGAAAATTTCACTATGTAGAAAAAATTCCTTACATTTTTAAACTCTTATCATTGAAATATTATCCCTATAACTTAAATCTTATTTTAATAGTTACCAATTTGTAATGGAGTAAATTTGTTACCTCAATGATGATGAATCCTAGCAAACAAATTGGTACTCCAATACATCACTTAAACTAGTGCCAAGGGTGAGCTAGGGGATAAAAATAGAAGACTTAAACTAACAAACTATAAAGGAGGCTCCCAAACAACTTTGTTGAGTCTTTGTTCTATGGACGAGCATGTGGAACTTGAACACTAGCATGATGTTTTGTCCTCTTGTACAAACAAAACACATAAATCATACAGGAGTGATAGATGCAATTATATAACTAAATAAATTGGAATAATGATAAACAAAGCTAATAACACGAAATGTGAAGTACTGAAATGAAATAAGAAAGAATAGTGAGGGAAAAATCAGAACTGGTCCATGATTGCTTTTCCTCGAATATAGAACCTACCCACAAGCAAGAAGGAAAATGTTAGGGGTTGTGTTTTAGAGCTGCTTCAGTCAGACCAACAAAATCAATTTTCACAGGATCTACAAAATTAATGACAAAAATGGTGGATCTGAGAGGGGGGTGAATGAATTTTCAATGGATCTACAAAATTAATCACAAAAATGGATCTGATAAACTGCAACAATAACAAAGATAAGAAAATTGAAAGCACAACACACAACACCAAGACTTTGATGTGGAAACACCGGTTAAGGGAAAACCCATGGTGGGAACCTACCCACAATAAGATGACACTTTTCAATAGTATGTGAAAATATTACAATGGGGAATGCACATAAATTTAGGTACACTACCTAGAGCTCACTACTCAAAAGATAATGACCCAAAAGGCTACAACCCTTAGGGAAGTCTCACTGACTTACAACAATATTCAGACTACAATCTGGAAGGAATGAACTGAAAGAATAGCATCTCCAAATACTTGATTACAATTCCAGTTAAGCACATTTTTCTACTCTGCAACACCAATATTTGCTCAATACATCACACTAAAAAATGAAGCCTTATTCTCACATACACCACTCTCTGATAATGCAGACACAACCATGACAATATCACCTATTTATACAATCCATCAACCTTGACACCAAGGTCAACTAAACCCTCAACTCATAATTACAAAATTATATCACACGATACAAAGATCAACCATCGGAACAATATAATGATATACATGACATAACATGCACCTAAATAAAATTCTCAAACGCTCATCACCACCTTTAATCACGCCAAGCTCAACCGCAACACACTACACCACTAGAAAAAGTTGCATAACACAAATAACATCACTAGATCAGCAAAATCAACACAAAATCACACAACGATCAATGCAGACCATCAGGAAAAATAGGAGATAATTAGGAAACATCAACAAGAGTGTTAGAATCACCAGTAATAGCTGCACCAACACCACTTATCAAATCTTCATTGATCAACATCTAAACCTCAAGAATAATCAAACAACAACAACTATCACGAAGAAAGATAACTTGCAGAGCATGAAATCACGAACCATCTAAAATGAAGATACAAAAGACCATCCCAAACAATATCCCAAAATATCAGATCAAGGTCTGATCACATCGAAATATACCAGAGGAAATATTGAACTCTGGAAAGCACTAACAAAAAAAAAACTTGCAAAACTAGATCATATGGTATAATCAATTAGGCTTCTCGAAACACCAAAATCAATACAGAAGAATATAATGATACTAGAAATACTCCACACACCAAACCATGATCCCAATAAACCAATCTTCAATCACCAAAGAAGGAATATATTGAAATCAATGACAACAACATATCCTAGCATCAACAATGTCCAACTATCTCCCACGTTGGCATTGATGACAACATATGAATGTGAAAAATAATCAATGCAAAGAAAGAAGATATATCCAACGGACTCCCCCTAAGATCAAGAAGATAAAATATTTTTTCACATGCTTCTCTCCCCCTTTGACAGTAATACCAAATATCTCAAAACAGAAAACCAAACTCTCCCCCTTAGATAAACAAATCATGAATCTCTCCCACTATAAGACAAATAACTAGACTGCTCCACCAGAGGAGCAACACCAATTCATCAATCCAGATAAAGAGATAAGACTGTGAAGTCCACCAGATTGATACAACTCAACACATCTAGTTCTCATCAGGAGGGGTGGATACCCCTAACTTGTCTCTCAAATAGACAAATGTATCTATAGGCAAAGGCTTAGTGAAAATATTAGCAATTTGTTCCTTTGTTGACACATATTCCAACTTCACTTCCTCTTCACTAACTTTTTCTCTCAAGTAATGATATTTGATTGAAAAATGTTTAGTTTTTGAATATTTCACTGGATTCTTTGACATGTTAATAGCATTGAAATTATCATAGTATATGACAATAGGCTCATCATAAATAACTTATATCTTTCAACATTTGCTTCATCCAAACCACCTAAGTACAGGTACCAACAACAACAATGCCCTCAGGTTTAGTAGTAGATAAGGATGTTGAATCTTGTTTCTTACTAGATGATGAAACCAGTTTCTTACATAAAAAGAATATACCACTAGAGGTACTCTTTTGGTCATCAACATCACTAGCCCAATCAACATCATTGTAAGCACATATAACATGAAATCATCATTCTTCTCATACCACAAACCATAATCCATTGTCCCCTTCAAATATCTAAATATCCCCTTCACAGCAGTGACATGACTCTCTTTTGGACCAGCTTGATATCTATCAACCATGCACACAACATGCATAATTTTTGGCCTAGTCCGAGTAAGATATAGCAGTCCACCAACCATAGATCTATATAAAATTTGATTAGATTTTGGAGATTCATCATTTTTAGACAATTTTCAACCAGACAATATAGGAGTTCCAACCAGTTTTGAGTCATCTAACCCAAACTTCTTCAGCAATTCATTCACATATTTAGTTTGAGATATAAATATACCTTTTCCAGTCTATGAAATCTACAAACCTAAGAAAAAATCCGTCTCACCTATCATAGACATCTCAAATTATTTTTGCATATCACTGAAAAACTTCATGCTCAAGTCATCATCACCTCCAAATATAATATCATCAACAAAGACTTAAAAAATCAAGATGTTATCATTTTCAATCTTAAAATGCAGATTACTATCAACAGTTCCTTTATTGAATCCCAGTTTAACCAAATACTTATCCAATCTAGCATACCAAGCTCTAGGGGCTTGTATCAATCCATAAAGAGCTTGCTTCAGTTTACATACCATGTCTCCATCGTTTGATAATGAAAATCCATCAAGTTGCTCAATGTATACTTCTTCCTCAAGATCACCATTCAAAATGGAAGATTTGACATCCATCTGATATGCCTTGAAAGTTTTATAAGCACAAAATGCAAGAAATAGTCTAACAGCTTCAAGTCTGGCTACCGGAGCAAAAGTCTCCTCATTATCAATTCCTTTTTTTTGTGAATATCCTTTGCATACCAGTCTTTCTTTATTTCTGATAACTTCACAGTATTCATTCAATTGATTCCTGAATACCCATTTAATACCAATCACATTCTTATTTTTAGGTCTAGGTACAAGCTCCCATGTGTTATACTTTTCAATTTGATCTAATTCTTCTTCCATAGTTCTCATCGAATTTACATCCTTGCAAGCCTCAACAACATATTTAGGTTCTACTTTAGAAATCAAACATACCTCTTCAGCAGCTAGCCTTCTTCTAGTCATCACACCTTTGTTTTTATCACCAATAATTTGATTTTCTAAATGATTAAATCTTACATACCTCAGAGTCTTCTGATTGTTTTGATCTTTAGGCTCCTACACCTCTCCACCAATAGTAGCAACATCTGAATTAATAGTCTCTACCATATAAGTCTTCTTCAATTCTTCAATCTGAATAGGACTTAGAACAACATGTTGATTGTCATCATATCCACAAGCTCTGATCTCTTTTCTATAATCCTCATCAACCTTCACATTTTCTCTTTCCACTCTTTTTCAGTCTCTTATTATAGCACTGGTAGGCTTTTCTCTTTGTTGAATATCCCAAGAAAATTCTTGATGATCTTATTTGTTGATTTGATTAAACTTATGATAAGGCATGATAACTGGAAGCATTGAGAGATGAATATGTTGAGTTATGATTAAGAATTGTTGATGTTTACAAGATTAAAGTTGTTTACTCTTAAGTTTTCATAATAGTCAAACTAGTTGATGTCAAGTATTCTTATGAATATTGATCTTGACTGAGATATGTTTACTTTGTGTGATTGAATTTGAGTTTGGAAACTTTGTATCAGTTTTTCAATATACTGATTCACCCCTCCCCCTCTTAGTATTCTACTAGATACTTTTCTTTGATAATACCATCATTGACACTCTCCCCATGACAACATATGAAGAAAAATAATCTATGTTGATTGAAGAAACCATCAAGACAGATATCAGGATAGAAGAGGTACCACATAACATCTTCCTGGCATAGTCTTTGACAGAAATTGGAAGACCAAAGTTCATAACATTTTTCACAAAGCGATAAATCAACTTTGCATGGTCATACATTGACATGCCTGTATTGGATACCAATTTAGTTATGCATCAATTGATAGTCACTCCAGGCACCAAGCTGGTTAAGCATAAACTTCGTAAGATGCATCTACAAGTGGCATTATTAGTAAAAGTAGAACTTGAGAAATTATTGCAAATTGGATTCTTCAGACCAATTGAATATGTTGAGTGGATTTATAATCTCATACCTATTAGCAAACTACACAACAACATCAGGATATGGTATACGGTGAAATTTGGAAGATTAAAACTTTTGTAAAACCATTTAAATCCAACCACATAAAAACCTAGTTCTACAATCAAGAATCCATCATACACCAATGAAGAACCTAAAACATGTAAAACATCAAAACCATGAAATATTATACCATTTACATGCTTTGTGGGGTTTGGTCTCCATTTTTTCCTATCTCCATTGATCTTGTTTGATATATTTGCTCTCAGATTTTATATTGTGCACAAGAGCTTAACAAAGAATGGATTGTGGTTGTGAAGTCACTTGATTGCATGAAAGTAGATAGATTGCATTAGTTAGTATTGTGAAAGGATGAGAGTATCCTCTTATATAGAAGACATCTTAGAAAATGGAGGGATAGGACTAAAAGGTGAAAGGATAAATGGTCGGCTAGGATTAAAGGGTAGGTGGAAAAATAATAAAATAATGAGAGGGTAGTTAGGATAAATGTAAAGATAAATGACAAGTGTCATGGAGGGAAAAAACTATTGAATTAATTAAATAAATGAAGATCTATTTAATTGATAGAGGAAGTGGGACCAATTAAATAAATAGAATATTTATTTTATTTAGGGAAATAATAATTTAAATAAATAAAAATATTTATTTAAATATGGAAAGGCTAGAAGAAGATAAATGAAATAAATAAATAAATATTTAATTAATAGAAGTCTTAGGATAAAATAATTAAATAAATAAAATATTTATTTAATTAGGCTAGGGCAATTTTAGGTGTTTATAGAGCTGAATGGGCAAGATGGCTTTAGCACCATAGACAAGTGAATAAGGAGTAGTTGCAGTAGGTGTGCTAACACTTGTGCAATAAGCCCATAATGCAAGATTGAGTTGAATGTGCCAGTTACAACCAACGTCATCAACTATCTTTTTAAGGATTTGAAGGATAGTTTTGTTAGATGCCTCATCTTGATCGTTACCTTAGGGATGGTATGGAGTGGGAAAGAAATGATGAATATGGAATTGATCATAAAGCTCACAAACATCCTAGTTCTTGAAAGGAAGTCCATTATTTGTGATGATGAAAATGGGAGCATCATATCGACAGATGGTATAGTCAAGGATAAAAGTTGAGATCTTCTTACTAGTGATTTGAATGAGGGGAATGACTTCAATCCACTTTTGGAACTACACAATAGTTGTGATGATGAATTTATGGTCGTGGGAGGATGGAGGGTGAATATTCCACGTGAGATCAGATCCCCACTAACAAAAGGACCATGGAGTAGAAATCGGTTGAAATTCTTGTGTTGGTACATGAATAAGGTCTCCATGAATTTGGCACCGCTTACACTTCTTGACAAATTGATATGAGTATTTCTCTATTGTGGGCCAATAATATCCAGTCCTCATAAGTTTCTTAGCTAAGTTTGGACCACTAGAGTGAGTGCCATGAATACCTTCATGGACTTCATGTAACATAATATGTGCCTTGTCACTTTCTAAACATCTAAGAGTACCATGTAGACCCTGTCGATAGAGTGTGTCAGCTATGATGGTGTAACAAGAGGCTTGGTGGATGAATGTACAATTTTGGTTATGTGAAAGGTCAAGTGGAAGGATGTGATTGTGGAGATTTAAGTGAAAATATCATTGCACCAAGGGGAATTGGGACCAACAACATATATCATTTCCGCTGAAGGGATCTCATACATAGGATCCTAAAGATTATCCACTAAGAACTCATAGTGAGTCTCATTTTGTGGCATGTTGATCAAGGAAGCGATGGTGGTCATGGCATTTGTAGCTCAATTATTGTCTCTTAAAATATGCTAAAATAGAATCTCAAAGAATTATTTCTTGAATTCATCCACCATATTTTTGTAGGGCAAATTAATTTTTCATCTATTCTGGTAATAATCATTTGTTTGACGAATCACTAGTTGACAGTCCCCAAAAACATGAAGTTCTTGGATCTTCCATTGAACTACAATGTGTTAGGATTCCCAAAGATACTAAGAGGGGGGGGGGTGAATCAGTATCTGACCAGTTAAAGAATTTTCTTAACTTATAACATGAAAAGCATATCAATACTATGTACCCGTAAACCAAAAATTATGCAGTAAATAAGAACAACAACCGCAACATGAAATACACACCATAAAATAGTATTTTTAACGAGGAAGCCTGGTGTGGGAAAAACCTCGGTGGGATTTGTGACCCACAATGTTCACTTACTAGCCAATAAGAGAATATTACTATTACAATAGGGGCCTGCACATGCAGGAAGGCCAAGTCCCTAGAGCTCACTACTCAGTTACAAATGAAGTCTCACTAACTTACAAAATGGATTATACAAATCCAATGTCATGTACTGCTTCAGATCAGCATCTGCTATGCCAGGTTCAATACCAGTTTAAGCTCTGCAATATTCATAAACCCTTATCCAAAACCTGCCTTACAATTCACACATTAAGTCAGCAATAATCCTTCCATATCTAATTCTTAAATGATCTACAAGATCTAATACTTATATGAGTCTTTACAATCCACCATGTTGGCTTACAAAAAGATTTTACAATTAAATACAAAATACAATTAAACAAAATTCTTGTTGGCCAGGATGCCAGTAATCTTTCTTTTCGGTGTCGGTGAACTGTATGCCAATGTAGAGTCTGTTGGTGCCGGTGCCTGCTAGTATCATATGATTGTAAGGTACCATCAATGACAATACCTTCAATCACCTACAATTTTTCATTGGAGTGTGGATTTTCCAAAAATCTCCCCCTTTGGCATTGATGGCAACACTCGTGAGAAAAATCCAAAAAGTATCCAAAAATGTTGTCCAAAAACAATTTGCCAAAATTGTCTTACCAAAATTGTGTTATCTAAATATGTGCTCCCCCTGAGCTAATGATGTCTTTCTTCTAATCATTTTTCTCATCTCTACTACTCCCCCTTTGACATCAATGACAAAGGTTGTCAAAATGTCAATTGAAAGCAGTTTCAGCTTGATCCTTGTAACCGGTTGGTTACAATCTGAAAAAGGTCTGCCAATACAAAATTCAGGCTCTCAGTGAACCTATCACTGTCCTTCAATGCTGCCTCTGTTCTTTGAATTGTACCAGTGAGGTGATGCATTTTCTCTTCCGGTGTCTTCAGTCCTTGAACAAGTGCCTCAGAGATCTCTTTACTCAAAGAGATGAGGTAGTCCAATTTGGGACTGAGTCTGCATTTAAGATCTTTTGCCTTTCCTTTTATTCTTTCCTTCTCTTTTTCCAATTTTTCAAGTTTCTCCTCAAAACCTGTTATTTCCTACTCTATAACTAATAATGGTTCAGATGAACCAATGAGATTGTCAGCTATATCATCAATCTCTTTCTGCACCTTACTAATCTCCTTTCCTATATCCATTGTCAAAATATTAGTCTTACATGTGTCTCTATACAACTCCTTAAATTACATTATTGTTTTGCTTAGTGCCAGTAAAAGGGTATCAATATGTCCCATGCACTTCTTTATTATCACATCAAAGCATTTCTCTTTTTCTTTATTCATTATCTCTTTAAATGTCTCCTCATTAATCTGATCAACTGTCAAAATGTTACCGGTGATATACTTAGACAATGTGTCTACTTGATTTAAAGAATCTTTATTTTCCACATTGCACTTGGGTGCTATCAGTTTTAGAATAGGAATTGTATCATCAATAGCCTTATATGCTTTTGCATTACACTATGTGATTTTCTTAATGGAATCCAAGAGTACCTCTGTTACATTAGTTGGTTTGAATTCTATCATGGAAGAACAAGATGATTGTCCAACTACCTTAACAATCTAAATTCTATCACTGTGAGTAACCTCTTTGCTTGTATTGACCTCTGGTAGGTCAGTTTGTGTCTGCATTTCAACTAGCAAAGGCTTGGGTTTCTTAGCTGTTGCTGGTGGCACTGTCTCTGCAAGAACCTATATCTCAACCTTTTTCTATTCCTGTTTCTCAGCTTGTGCCTCAGTGAGTTTCACTGTTCTCTCTACTGTCGGTTTCTCTAATGAAGTCTCATTATTCACTGTCAGTTTCTCAGTATGCACCTCTATACTTTCCATTGCCGATATCTCAACTGGTTTCACTGTGTTGTCAGCTGGTTGCTCTAGCTTAGTGGGTTTAGTAATGTGTGATTGTTCAATTTGTGTCTCAACCCTAATCTCAACATTTGCAGTCGGTGGCTCAATAGCCACATCTTTCTTCTTATCTTCAGTGGTCTCTTTATCAACCACAATATTTACCTCTTGTGTATCAATATTCATTGTGTATAATACCTCTGAATCAGGATTAGTATCCTCATGTGGGGTATCCATACTCTTTGTTGCCGGTTGTGTGTCAATAGTATGTACCGGTGGAGTATCAGAAGGAGGTGGGGGCAAGTTATTAGTTATCTTTAGGCTTGGAGGTCCACCTACCTTACCTTTCCCCTTATCCTTGTCCTTTTGGTATACCTTAAAGGGTTTAGGTCTTTTTAGTTCTTCTTGTTTTTCTTTTTCTACAAAGAAGATATCCCATTTATCAATTGTTTCTTCACAGATTTCATTAACTCTACCTGCCATCAGTGCTACATGTCGGTGACTGGTTAAAAATACTTTTCGGTTGACCTCACTGATTAATTCATCTATCTCTTCAGTGGAATTCACTAGGTGAACTGCAAGTAATTTTTCTATTTTTATCTATTTATCTAACTCAACAATAGCTACCCTTCTAGCTTCTAGTCTTCTATATAAATCATTGGGTATATCATCTACAATCTCCATCAAAAAGTTCTTGTATATGTCTAAGTGTAAAATTACACTATTCTCTATGCTCTCTTTATCATCATTGGAAAGTGTGTTATACAGCTTGCTAATATTTTTCATTTTTCCATCCTCAATTATTTCATTTAGAAGTTTGTCCAGTGGAGCAATAGAATGTTTTTCTTTCTTTTTCTTTGGGGTTAACTTCTTAGCTAGAGGCCTAACTGCCTATTGCTTTTGTCTGGTTCTTTTGGGTGTAGGAGAGGGTGTCGGTGAGGGTTTTCTTTTTCTTTCCACCCTTTTGAACTCAACTAGTATGTCACTATCAGAAGAAGTTGCAACTGGTGAAAGATGAGCTTCCGGTTGAAGTCCTTCCAGTTCACTTTCCTTGATACCAGTTGTCTTTAATACATCTTCTTTAATTGCTTTAGCTTGTCTTGTTCCCTTCCTCACTATCTGTTCAATTTTCTTGACTCTTTTCTGAGATTGAATACCACTCTCAATTGTCTCTGCATTGCAAAAAAATTTCTCAGATGGTTCCTTAGGTGCTTCAAGGAGGGCTTTTACATAAGTCTTAATTATGTTATCATCTCTCTCATATCCCATCTCGATGACCCAAATAGTCCTAGGGACAACTGCCTCCATCCAGATTTCATCTTTCTTAATTACAAAGTATATCTCTTTTTGATATTTATCAACAACTGCTTGGGATAGCCTTATTATTGTCTTCATTATAGCCTTCAGTGCTTGAAAATGTTCATTTATATTTTTCTCTCTGACATTTCCCATGTTGTTCAATATGTCTAATAGTTTCTTTCCTACCGGTATATCAAAACCAAAGTCTTTTCTACCAATACCGGGTACTTCCTTGCTAATGTATAGCATTAAACATACAAGCAAATTTCCAAATTTGAAAGTTCCCTTCTTATCACCTTTGATTTTCTCTAGGTTCTCTATCAATTCATCTTTAAGCCATTCACACACATCTATTCTTGCATTGTCATTCACCATGTAATATGCACTTTTAATACATAAGCTGGATACTGAGTTTAATCTATTTGCATGTGTAGCCTTATAACCAAGAATCATACTGATAAATCTAACATTGATGTCCTTCACATCATTGACTCTTAGGGATCTTTTATCAAATGTTGCGTTGGTTAAGGTCATCACAGTGTCATTTGAAACCTTTTTAGTTCTGTCAGGCCTGCTACCCTAACTGCTTCTTTAGTGATCTTATGGATGGAATCCAACCAAAATAATTCACCATGGACTCTACTTAGGACTATTCTTATCACATCTTCAAGAAAATCAGGGATGTTAAGAATATCCACAAAACCTAGGGTTTCCACTACCTTGTGTTCTGGTTTGATATTACCATTTACATCACAAATTACAGTCCTATACATGTTCTTGATTTCATCATCTCCTAGTTCCTCAATATGAAAATGTATGTATATTCTAAGATGATCTACATAAACTACTCCCTTAGGTATTTTCAAAAATGCTCCTAGGGTATCATCTTTCTTCGCAATTTTGGGAATAAGTTTGAACATGGGTCTAGGGCGCTTGATAACTTCAATCACAATAGGGTTTGCAATAAATTCAGGTGTGGATGAGGAAGCCATAGTTATAAATACCTCAATCTGCCTTTAGGATGAGTGCTTGGATGAACTACTTCACTTTTTGCTAGGGATGCCTTCGCTCGAAATTTTTGCACTCTCAGAGATTTGAATGCTCGATGAATGAAAAAGGAGCCAAAACACTTGCTTTATAATGTTATTTTTCTTCAACTACCACATTTAATGCCTGTCGGTTAAGTCAAACTTAACTCATCTGCTAGTAAAGAAGTAATTCAACTTCTCACCATCAATCGAGGGTAAATTAGCCTGTTTTTCAATTCATTACCAAACCCCCAAAGGATTTTCCTTTAGTTAGATGAAGAGTCTCCTGCTGGTGGAGTGATACTTTGTTCTGCCAGTGGAGGAGTATTCCCATCAACATTTTGATTTGACTTTCTAATCCATTGCTTTGAGAATTCTTGCTTTACCTCTTCAACTTTTTCTTTACCTTTCAAGCTGGGTCCTTTGTTATTTGCTAGTGATATCTTCTACAAAATTTTTCAATATGTCCAATCTTGTTACAAGCATAACAAGTCACATTGTTTTTTCTGAATAGCTTTCCCATATCTTATGTCGGTATGTGTTCTACATTGATTAGATAAGTGTCCAAATCTTCCACAAACATAACATCTTACATTCATTCTACAATTTTCTCAATTATGACCACCTTTGTTGCATTTAAAACATTGGCCAGTGGGTGTATTAGTGTTCTAATAATTTCTAGATCTACATTGATTTTCTCTATGACCATACTTGTTACAGTTAAAGCATTTCCCATTAAATTTGTAGGCATTAGGTTATCTTACTGGTTTACTACGATCATGATTGTTTGCAGTACCTGAGTTTTCACCAACTTCAAAGCCAAGACCATTTGTATCACCATTAGGTTTCTAATTCTTCAACATGTCATCAAGTTCTTCTGAACTTTTCTTGAATTTCTCCTTGTGTTGATTTGCAGTAGCCAATTCATTTTCTAAGATTCCTTTCTGTCATTTTGTGTGTGCATCAAATCTATTTTTAACATATCATTTTCATGACTGAGTCTTGTGTTTTCATTTCTAGCATCATTCAGTCTTCTAACCAATTCATCTTCATTCTTTTTCCTATCTTCAATGTCTTTACAAAATCTCAGTCATCTCTTGCATCTCATTCTTCATTGTACTATTTTCTTGTCTCAGTTTGTTCACCAGATCATTAAGAGTTTCCCTTTCATCATCATCATTCTGCATCTTTTCACAAAGTTCTCTTCTCTTATTCCTTGCAATAGTAACATTTTCAAGAAGTCGTTGAATGATATCTTGTGCAAATTTTAGATCATCTTCAAGTTTGATATTTTTCACCTTTTCTGCATCAAAGTCTAAAAGAGCTATTTCCAATTGCTTTCTCAAGTTTTCCATCTCTACCGGTGTCAAGATCTTCCTCAAGCTGTTAGGCTTTTTTAAAATAGAGGACCAAGCTTTGATACCAATTGTTAGGATTCCCAAAGATACTAAGAGGGGGGGGGGGCAGGGGGGGAGGGGGTGAATCAGTATCTGACCGGTTAAAGAATTTTCTTAACTTATAACATGAAAAGCATATCAAAACTGTGTATCGGTAAACCAAAAATAATGCAGTAGATAAGAACAACAACCACAACATGAAATACACACCATAACATAGTATTTTTAATGAGGAAACCCAGTGTGGGAAAAACCTCGGTGGGATTAGTGACCCACAATATTCACTTACTGGCTAATAAGAGAATATTACTGTTACAATAGGGACCTGCACATGCAGGAAGGCCAAGTGCCTAGAGCTCACTTCTCAGTTACAAATGAATTCTCATTGACTTACAAAATGGATTATACAAATCCAATGTCATGTACTGCTTCAGATCAACATCTGCTATGCCAAGTTCAGTACCGGTTTAAGGTCTGCAATATTCATAAACCCTTATCCAAAATCTGTCTTACAATTCGCACATTAGGGCAGCAATAATCCTTCCATATCTACTTCTCTAAATGATCTACAAGATCTCATACTTATATGAGTCATATTACAATCCGCCATGTCGGCTTACAAAAATATTTCACAATTAAATAGAAAATACAATTAAACAAAATTCTTGTCGACCAGGGTGTCGGTAATCTTTCTTTTCAATGCCGGTGAACTGTATGTCGATGTAGAGTCTGCTAGTGCCAATGCCTGCCAGTATTATATGATTGTAAGGTTTCCATCAATGACAATACCTTCAATCACCTACAATTTCTCATTGGAGTGTGCATTTGCCAACACAATTCGTAGCCCTATTGTTAATGCATCATTTTGCAATGTTGTTCATGCAAGGGAAGGATAACCAAAATGATTTAGGGATAGAATCTCCTTGTGGTATGATGAAGAGTATTCCTACTCTTGCTCCATGTAGTGTATATGAACCATCAAAGTATGGCTACTAGTTTGGATTTTATGACTATAATATGGATTCATCCAAAAACTCTGAAACAATAGTAGTGTCATAAATCGTTGGTGCATCTTCTAATTGGTTTGGAATAACTAGTCATTTGATCATCTTCCTATCTACATATTCATTGTCAATTGTGAGAGTTTCCTTATTGAGAAGATATTTTAATAGATCAATTGTCACTATGAGCTTTGTTTTATGAGTGGGCATGTAATGACACAACTTCTATGAAGCAAAATTCATAGCAATACATGCACTCTCAATTAGAATATAATTATCTCATATCCAACCAATGTGTGACTAATGTAGTAAATGACTCAATTTTTTCCTTCATGATCTTGTTGTGCTAACAATGCCCCCAATTCTAGACCGTTGTTGCTAATATGTAGAGTAGAAAAGGTTTCCCTTGAATTGGTGGCATTAATACAGTTAGATTTAAAAGATAGTCCTTAAGTAACTAAAAATCCTATTAGCATTTTTCATCCCACTTGAACTTGATATTCTTATGAAGTAAATGATAGAATGAATGATATTTATCTGTGAGTTGCATTATAGACCTGTGGATTTATTGGAGCTTCCCTTGCAACGATCTAAGTTGACTAATGTGCTTAGGAGGAGGCATCTCTATTATTGATTTGACTTTGGTTGGATCTACATCAATACCTCATTGTGAAACAGTGTATCCCAGGAGTTTTCTGGAGGTTACTCCAAAGACACATTTCTTCGGATTCAATCAGACTTTTTATTTCTCAAGATGATAAAAAACCGCTGATAATAAATCTAATTTTTCTCTATTGTAACATATTTTGCCAATAGATCATCTACATAGTCTTCCATGGTAATGTTCATGATGTCATGGAAGATTATTGTCATTGCTCTCTGATAGGTAGCACCTGTGTTCTTTAATCCAAAAGGCATGACATTCCAACAAAAAGTACCCTAAGGAAAAGTGAATATTGTCTTATCTTGATATGTAGGTGCTAATTTTATTTGTATATATCCGGAGAATCTATCCATAAGTGATAACATTACATGGCATGTTGTAAGATCGATGATCAAATCAATGTTCGGCAATGGAAAGTCATCTTTGGGATAAGCCTTGTTGATATCTCTGAAATATGTGCATATTCATATATTCCCCTTTGGTTTGCTAATAGGTACACGATTATAAATCTATTCTAGATAGTCGGTCGATCCGATAAAGTCAACATCCAATAATTTTTCAAGTTCAACCTTTACTATTAATGCCACCTGCTAATGCATCTTTCTCAATTTTTGTTTGATTGGATTAGCACCTAGAGTAAGTATCAAATGATGCATAACCAAATTAGGATATAATCCAGGCATATCTGTGTATGACCATGCAAAATTGATTTGCCTCTCTTTAAAGAACTATGTGAAATTTGGTCGCTCAATTTCTATGAATGATTGTACAAGAAAGATGCAATGTGGTACTTCTTCTATCCCAATATATTTATTTTGATGCTTTCTTCAATCAACATAGATGACTTTTCCTAATATGATGTCATAGGGAGAGTGTTAAACCTTCCATCCTCGGGCACTTTTCACCATGGGATGCGTCCTTACTTTTTTCTGTTTGGGGGTTAGAAATTACCTCAGTAAGGTTTTCACTAAAAGACCCATTATTTATTTTTATTTTTAGAGTTTTTGTGATTGGAAGGTTTGGTACCCTCTCCAAAATATGTCATGTTGTTGAGTTCAATACTATATCCTATTTTATGGTCCTCGAGAGGGAGATCATCTCTTATGCCCAAGTAGTCAATAAAGGCCTCATCATTTTGGAATATATCAAGTTGTGGAGTTTATTGTTTGTCCCATTCAATAAGTTGTAGATGGATGAGGGGAAGGCCATTAGTATGCTAAAAAATGGAAAGTGTAAGGGTAAATACACAAAAATCTTTGAGCATGTCAATGAAGTCATTGGGGTCATCTCTAGTACTCTCCTCATCGATCTCGATCATAAACAAATCTAAATAAACATCAATAGGACACTCGAAAACCAAAGTTCTCACTTTTCATGATTTTGGCCTAGAGCTTCGAGATGTAGAGGCATTAGGATCCTAAAAGAATTTTATCCGTGCTTCACCACAATATTTCTTGTCCTTAGGTGTAGTGTCAGATTATGTTGTTTGACAAACCTTAAATAACTGTCTAAATTTCTCTTCTTTTGTAGGTTCATCAGGTTCTCTGAAAGTTTCCTCAATGTCATAGTCACTGGATGACTTGTTTGAACCCCACTCCCATTCATTTGAATATGTGGAATTATGTTTCTCCTGTTGTTGGTCATTAGGTGAAGTGGATGAGTGAGTTGCAATGAACTGTTTATGAGTCAAGACCATGTAATCGCAATGGCATAAAACAAAGTCCTTTTGTCTGTTGTTTCTTTGGTACCAAATCTGGTTGTAGTGGTTTCACAATATCTTTGTTTTGTAGGCCAAGAGTGCATTTTCCATCATATCCCATTTTTTGGAGAAATTTGAAACCTTTTCCATAGTTCTCAATGGGTATTCTAATGTGGTCTTGAAGAACGTCTTCTTCTAGTTTTCTATAAAGCATTTTGTAGACATCTAGTTCTTCCATTTCACCCTATTTTTTGAAGGTGGTGGGATCCCATTTTATGATGATTGTTGATACTTGTTTTGAAGGATGTGGTCTACCATAATCTTTGGAAGAGTCTATTAGTTGTCTTAGGTACATGGTTTGATTAAAATTATATTCTCCTATACCTTTGTCTTTGGATTTCTCTTGTAGCTCTAGTTGTTTAGAAGTAGAAGCTTTTAGTGGTTCTGGATCAATGTATGTCAAAGATGGAATAGCTTCTCAATTAATTGGGACTATTGTTTCTGGCCTTGGTTTAAGATTATTGCAATATATATACAAGTTTGGATCACCTTTAACTGTCACTTCCACTCCATTATGTGGAAACTTGATGCATTGGTGATAAGTGGAAGGTACTGCTCTCATTTCACATATCTATGGTCATCCCAAAAGTATACTGTAGGTGAGATCTAGATCCAAAACTTGACAAACCACATCCTTCATTACTGGCCCTCCTCGCAACGACAGTGTAACTGTTCCCTTTGATGAGAATTCTTGGTCATCATAGGGTTTTATGGAAATCTTATTTCTAGAATCAATAACTTGTTTAGAGTATCCCAATTGCATGATGGCTTTTAATGTAAAAATGTTGAGACCTACTCCTCCATCTATCAAGACTCATTTAATGTAGTTTTTATGCAGGAAAGCTTCTATGTGAAGGGGTACATTGTATGGTTATTGTGGGGATGCATCATACGCTTCTGTGAATGTAATAAAATGAGGGATAGAAATATATCCCACCATGGCTTGAAATCAATCCACATTCAAATTGGTAGGTATTTGTGTCTCTCTCAAGATCTTATCTCAAATAGCCTTTTTGAGGGTGAAATATGTAAAATCTCAAGGATAGAGATAAGCGTGAGTGTCTTGCCTAGTTGATCTACAAGGTCATACTCATCTTTTTAGATGGTGAAGCTATTATTTTGGATGACACGCCTCATAAGGTAACATTTCATTTCGGGACTTTTCCTTTGATGGTTATGGTAGACAAATGATGGTCCATTTCAAAAATGTGGTTGGCGGTGTAATCATAGGATATATTGGTATAATTAGCTTGTGTAGCGTTGTAAATTGTACGCACTTGCTAGGGTGGTACAATTTCACACCTAGTTTAGCACCCGCCTTGGTGCATTTTACATTTTGCATTGCGTTTCTCCTTTAGCACTTAATTAATCAAATTAATTAGGTCTAAGGTCCTATTTCACCATTCTCCACATTATAAAGTTGGGCCCTTTCGTTAAAGTGTGCCCTTTTCATTTTATTCCTCCAATACATCATTCAATCAAAAACCCTAATTAAGTCCTATTTTGAACTTGGGGGCTTGGTTTCAGGGGTCAAAA
The DNA here is from genome assembly GCF_030272615.1 of Cryptomeria japonica. Taxonomy (NCBI): domain Eukaryota; kingdom Viridiplantae; phylum Streptophyta; class Pinopsida; order Cupressales; family Cupressaceae; genus Cryptomeria; species Cryptomeria japonica. Next base: position 33,004,347 of record NC_081412.1, on the reverse strand, counting down.
CATCTCGAAATCACCTGTAACTTCGGTATTCTCTCTAAAATCATCATATCCGATGGCCCTGAAAATTTGGTGAAAAGTTGTCGGGACCGTGGCGCCTGGAGTGCACATGGTCCTGGACATTTTTCCCGAAATTTTAGGAGCACAATCCAATCATAAAATAAAGCTTAACCCCAAGAAATTGGTGGGAGATTCAATCTCTAGGTCAGCCAAAAGATGAAATTACGACCTAGGGTTTCATACATAAGAGCTCTCTTTCTTCATTTGAAGGGATCCGATTTTTGAGTTTTCAGGAACCTCATATGCAGCGAAAGAGCAGATCTTTGAAGACTTCAACAACATTCAACATCCCTCTATCAAGCATTTATCAATTTCATTCATCCATTTAGGGCTTGGAAGGCATTGAAGAACAATAGGAGATTACCGACTGAAGATTGGCTTGTACCTCTCCCTTGGGGTTGGGTATGATTTCATGTTGTTTTCATGTCTTTGCATAAGCTTCAATACATCACTTATTCATGCTTTAGATCACTTTGTATCTTGATTTAGAGCATTTACATTGTCATTTACAAGCAATTAGGGTTTACTTTCTAGGTTGCTCTAGTTTGCTTGCTTGCATTTTAGGATCTTGCACACACACAAGGTCTGCACACACAATACATTTTACAATACAACTTGGCTATTTGTGGAGGTGGAAATCACCGAAGTGGGGGTTTGACTAAGGCAAAACCCTATATAGCCACCCACACCCTTTTCAGATATAAGTGCAGGTTTCGGGACTCGGACGACGCCGCAGGTTACAGATCCAGGAAAAGCAGGTCGAGATAGCACTCCACACCAAATTGCAGAGCAAAAGACCAGGACAGGGGCATGGGGTGCCTTGGTCTTGCCAAGACAGGAGCATTGGGCACCCTGGTCCCTAGGATAGAGGCGCTGGGCGCCCTGGTCCTCCTGACAGACAGCATTTCCGACAGTTTTCCAGAGTGCAAGACAACAGTTTTAGGTGTAGTTTCCAGCACAGTATCAGGACAGTGGTGCCCACGCCCCTGTCCCAAACATTTTCAATCAGATTTTGACTCTAGGTACACATCTACATTCTTGTTTTGTCCTTGTGTTTACAGCTGTTCATTGTTTAATCTCAATTCTGCAATCTTGTTATTAGTTCATACATGCATTTTGGGATTAGGACTTGAACTTGTATCATTTTATCTTTCAATTTCAACAAAGGAATAGAAATCCTAGTAGGTAGCCCATGGCTCTCTCTTTCACAAAAAGAAGTAGCCAATTGTGTGATACCTCTAGGCTCTTTCGTATTCCGTAATGTGTGTCAAAAGGTAGGATTAGGGCATGTTAACCTAGTCTCGCTTTTTCCCCTACACATTTTGGTGAACCCGACGTGAAACTATCATTGCTTCCTCTTGCATTGCATTTGTTAGATCTAGATTTAGATTTAGTGTGTTTTCATTTCATTTTCATTAAAAAGAAAAAAAAAAAAAAAAAAAAAAGGAGTGTGTTTCTTTGCATTGTGTGTTTAAATTTTATGCAACCTTTATTTCAAAATGTCAGATTTTTATCTGCAAAATGTTCATGCTTATGATGATTATTATGAGTATAGCCAAGATGAATTAGATGAAGCTTTAGATGAGTTTTTGAACCCTAAAGATGCCAAACCTTCATTTTACCAAAGACTCATAAACCTTGTTACTATGCCATTTAGGTGTGATGAGAAAGATAAGTCGAATGGTTCCTCTCAAGGGTACATTCCTATCAACTCTTCCACTAAATCTAGTAACATGGTTGTTTTCAACAATCCCCTCTATGAAGAGATATCTCCTTTTGAACCAAAAGATAAACCTTTTGATAGCTATGATCATACTTTGTTGGATGATGCTCTTGATGACTTTGTGGCTTTATCAAAATCTTTAAACAAGAACAAGACTTCTAAATTGGTTAACATGATAAACCTAAATGAGCATAATAAGCCTCTCTTTGAAGTCCAAGGTGCTTATCCTTCTCCCACCTTTCAAGTTCCTAAATCACCTCTCCTTACTATCCAAGGAGGGTATGATCATGATTCCTTTCATACTCCAAATAAACCAATCATCACTGTGCAAGGAAGAAAACCTATAAGTCCTTATAGTTATGCCAAGCAATTAACTAGAGAGAGTTATCATGTGGTTGCCCATACTTATCACACCAGAAATAATAGGCAGCCTAATCCTCCTCTTGTTATTCCAGTTTCTCTTCCTAGTCCTCAACCAATTCTTCCACAAGCTCCCCGTATTTCGCAAGTTATGGGTAAGGAATATGATCTCATAGAACAACTTAAAGCTACCCCTGCTAAGATATCCCTCTGGGATTTGATTCAAACTTCTTCCGCTCATCATGGAATGTTACAAGATGCCTTGAAAGATTTGAATGTTCCTCCACCGAATACATCTAGTAATATAGCATCTCTGGTTAACTCTGTGATGAATCCTAAAGCTCAAATTATGTTTACCCAAGATGAGTTGCCTACTAGTGAAATTCAACATCAATATGATCCCTTGATGATTGTGGTTATCATGAAAGACACTGCTATAAGATGAACACTAGTAGATAATGGCTCTAGCCTTAATGTGTGTAGCATTAATCTATTGCATAAATTGAATGTGGATACATCCCTCATTGAGCCTGATTCTCATCCCATTCGAGGCTTTGACAATGTGGCTAAGAATTCATTAGGTATTATCACCTTACCCCTCATAGTAGGACCTGTTACTTTGCCTACTCCTATCCATGTTATGTCGGGAAATTTAACATACAACTTGTTATTAGGGAGACCTTGGATTCACAGTATGCAAGCTGTCCCCTCTACATTGCATAGACAAGTTAAATTTATTTATAACAATAAGACATATACCTTGATAGGTGATACTAATTTCCAAACTTGTCTACAAACATCTACTTCCAAAGGGGGTTCTTCTAAGCCATCCTCGTCTAGTGATGACTCTTTAAACAAGATACCTATCGATGAATCCTCGCTCTCTGATGATCAAAATTCTTTGGATGAGTCTGGAGCTCTTGAAGAAGATTCTTCTTGACTTGAAACTACACATAAGAAGGATTTTGATCCTGAGAAGGTTCTCGCAGAAGACGATTGGGGATCTCTTGATTTCAATCCCACCTTTGTAGGTGAATATAAGGTTCCTTCTAGAGAGCTTAAAGTTGAAAAGAAGGAAGAAGTTAAAAATCAGTCAATCTTACCTGAACCTATGAGTAATAATTTTGTGGCCGCTTCTCAAACTTCTTCTCCTCACACCTCTAATTCTGAAGAGTTTGATTCTTTGTCTTATGAAAAATCGCCTTCTCTTTCTGAAATGGCTGATCGTTATGGTCATGGTTTTCACATTTTTGCTAAGAATGGGTATCATGGAAATGGTTGTGGCACTCACGAACAAGGGATAAAGGTTCCTCTAGAGAATAATTTTCACAATTATGCCTTTGGACTTGGCTATAATCCCTGCAAACGCACTAAAGCTTCTAAAAGACCATGCATTAGTGTTAATGCTATTTCTACATCTCTATCAATGCAACACCCCGAGTATATTGATGGGGATCCTTCGTGTGCCTATGCTTTGGATGTCTTCCCTACCGATGATGCTTTAGCTGAGTTCTTGGGAGCCTATGACACTCGTCCTAGTTATCATCACAATAGGGGACTCCCTTATTGTTTGAACACTGAAGCCTATTTTGGAAAAGAGATCGATAATGATGAGATTGTGAAAGAATTCCCTCAGTTAAAGGATACTTCTCAACAAAGTAATCTTCTTATAAGTGACACCATTGATGTTAAGATGGATACTTGCAAAGAGGAAAGAGTTATTAAAATTGGAAAGTGCTTGGATGAAGAAGAACAAAAACAATATGAAGATTTATTGCATGAATTCCCCGAGATCTTTGCTTGGACATACTCTGACATGCCTGGTATAGATCCTAAGATTGTCACTCATAATATTGTCTTAGTTCCCGATGCTAAGCCCGTGAAACAAAAGATTCGAAAAATGAATCCTAAGGTGCCTCTGCTTGTTAAGGCTGAGATTGAAAAATTATTGGAGGCTGGATTTATTCGCCCTATTGATTATTCCCCGTGGATTTCAAATATTGTCGCTGTGGCTAAACCAGATAATAAAATAAGAATGTGTATCAATTTTTGAGATTTAAATAGAGCTTCTTTAAAAGATGATTTCCCTCTTCCAAACATTGACATGATAGTTGATTCTACGGCAGGACATGCCTTGTTATCCTTCATGGATGGTTTTTCAGGATAAAATCAAATTTTCATTAACCCTCAAGATCAATTCAAAACCACTTTCACCACTCCTTGGGGTACGTTTTGCTGGATAATGATGCCTTTTGGACTTAAAAATGCTGGTGCAACTTATCAACGAGCGATGACCCTTATCTTTCATGATTATATGCATAAGATTTTAGAAGATTAAGTTGATGATATTTTGGCCAAATCCATTCTTCGCATAGATCATATTAAAATCCTTCATCAAATCTTTGAAAGAATTCATAAATATCACATGCGCTTGAATCCCCGAAAATGTGTTTTTGGTGTGGATAGTGGAAAACTATTAGGATTCATAGTTTCACATCGTGGGATTGAGGTGGACACTAAGAAAATAGATGCTATTGTCAACATGCCACCTCCTAGAAATGTGTCTCAACTTAAAAGCTTACAAGGAAAGATTCAAGCTATTCGTAGGTTCGTATCTCAACTTGCGGATCGTACCTTTCCTTTTACTCAACTTCTCAAAAAGAATATCACTTTTCAATGGAACGAAGATTGTTAGAAAGCATTTGAAGATTTAAAAGTGTATTTGGCTAGTCCTCCTATTCTTCAACCTGCTGAACCTTCTAAACCCTTCCTTCTGTATACAGCTGCTTCTTCTCATGCTCTCACAGCATTGCTGGCACAACATGATAAAGATGGTAAGGAATGTTCGGTTTATTACATAAGTCGTACCTTACTCGATTATGAGACCCGATATTGTGCGATAGAAAGACAATGCTTGGCCTTGGTGTTTGCGACTCAGAAATTGAGACATTATCTTTTAAATTTAGAAGTCCACGTCATGGTAAAGTTTGATCCTTTGAAGCATCTTTTCTCTAAAACCGATTTATCAGGATGCCTAGCTAAGTGGGTTATGATGTTAACTGAATTTGACCTTAAATTTGTTTCACAAAAAGCAATTAAAGGGCATGCATTGACCGACCACTTAGTTGAGGCCCCTTCACCTTTCTCCTTCCCCAATTCTAAGTCTTTCCCTGATGACTTCATTTTTTCTATAGAAAAAGATGAAACTTGGGAATTATACTTTGATGGTTCTAAGTGTCGTACGGGATCGGGGGCAGGTGTTGTTCTGATTTCTCCTACAAGGAAATCTATTCCCTTATCCTATCGTCTAAATTTCCTGTGTACCAATAACATTGCTGAGTATGAGGCTCTTATAGCGGGGATAAAAGTAGCCTTAGCTTTGAATATAAAGCACATACATATTTATGGAGATTCTCAATTGATTATAAGACAAGTAACAGGATTATATCAAGCAAAACAAGACAAATTATCACAATATAAAGACCTTGCTATCTCTTTATTACAAAAATTCGATTCTTATACCATGGAACCTGTTCCTCGAAAAGATAATTGACATGCGGACGCAATGGCATGTGTGGCTTCTCTTGTATCTTTAGAGGACCCTGTGGTTGATCTTAAATTTGTTATTCACAACCTTATTTCTCCAGCTATTGTAGACGATTCTAGCTTGGTGACATGTTGTGACTTTATAGACTCAGATGAATGGTACTCGCATATCGTAAGATATCTGACCGATGGCACCTTTCCTGATTCCGCCACTAGGAACACTAGGGCTAGAATCCGCAAGCTGTCTGCTAGATATATCATTCTTTCTAATGTCCTTTACCGAAGGGGTTATGATGGTCTTCTCCTTCGCTGTCTTAACAAATCGGAAATCCTCATTGCTCTTGAAGAGGCACATTCAGGTGCCTGTGGGGGGCATTTTGGAGGCAAATCCTTGGTTCAAAGATTGCTTTGTATGGGATACTATTGGCAAACTATGCAGAAGGATTCTTTTTCATTTGTTAAGAAATGTCATCAATGTCAACAACACAATAATTTGATTCATGCTCCTGCCCAAGAACTTCATTCTCAAGTAGCTTCTTGGCCTTTCTCTGCATGGGGTTTGGATCTCATTGGTAAAGTCTCTCCTCCTTCATCTCAAGGAGACACCTTCATTATAACTGCAACAGATTACTTTACGAAGTGGGTAGAAGCTATTCCCCTTTGCTCTACTACTGCTGAAGTGATTTGTCAATTTCTTCTAGAAAACATCATTTCTTGATTCGGGATACCTTCCACTATAATCTCAGATAATGGGACATCATTTAAGAACAAGGACGTGAAGAAATTCCTTGAGAAGTATCATATCAAACATCGATTTTCTACACCATACTATCCTCAATCAAATGGTCAAGCCGAATCATCCAATAAGATAATTGAACAAATTCTTCACAAAACCATGAATAAGCATGGTAAGGATTGGAGTAATCAGCTAATCTACGCTCTTTGGGCCTACCGAACGAGTGTACAAATTGCTACAGGAACTACCCCTTATAATCTTGTTTATGGTGTTGACGCTATTATGCCTTTAGAGTTAGAGATTCCATCACTTAGGGTTTCTCTCAAAGGTATAGTAGATGATGACTCTTATAGAGAACAACGACTTCAACAGCTTGAGATGCTTGATGAACAACATATAAACGCTCTTGAGCATATTCAAGTATATCACAAAACTCTACAACGAAGCTATAATGATAAGGTTATTCAACGTTCCTTCTCAATAGGTGACTTAGTCCTCTATGAGAATCAGCGCAATGTGAATGCCTTACCTGCAGAAAAGGGAAAATTTAGTCCTAATTGTCTTGGACCATATATCGTTATTGAAGATTATGGATCAGGTGCTTACAAAATAGCGGATGTAGATGATACACCTCTTAAAGAACCTATCAATGCTATGCACTTGCGTAGATATTATGCTTAATTCTTCATTCCTTATCTATCTTCTTTTCAGTTCTTCAACATTGGGTAATATGTTAGTATATCTTAATTAGAGCAAAATAGAGTTAAATGATATGGTGTTTAATCTATATTGCTTCGTTCTCGACAAGCGTGTTTCTTTACTTTATAGTTTGTCTTGAATTCATTTATGTAAATTGTAAAAGATTTACATTTCCATTATGCTAGCATATTACACAATGTCTTTATGTGTTAAGTAGAATCGTATCATGTTGTGTTTAAGTTCAAAATTAAATCACATTAGTTATATGATTCTTAGACTTAATGCATATTTCTTCCCTATCATCAATGTAGTACTTGATTAAATATTTTAATTAAGTCACACATGTATTAATTTAATCATGGAGCATTGAGAAATCAATCACATGGAAATTAAATCCTGAACATACATGTACACCTACCAAATGTATTAGATTTAATCAAAGCAAAATATACATTGTTTTAAGCATTAAAGATAACACATTTGAGACAAAGAGAAGCATGTATATATATATATGTGGATCGTATACAAATATAGGTCATTATACATCCAAAATATGACCTATCCTACATCATAAAATCATCTCCTATCCCTAGGGCTGGTGGCTGGAGAGTGACGACTAGATGCTCCCTCCTGATCCGGCCGTCCAGGTGGACCCATAGGTGTGTAGCGCGATATAGACCGTGAGTGACTCTGAGAGGAACTCCTACGATCCCTATCCATAAGGATCACACGATAGGAGGTAGCCTCGGCCTAAGCTGCTGCTAGATCTCGCTGTGCCCGCTGAAGGTTCTCTGATAGAACTCTCTCTCTCTCCCTCCATATGTCCACCTATACTCAGAATGGGGAAAACAAGTCCTCATGCTGACCCGCGTTCCCCTGAGGCCTATAAGCAATCTGTGAGGAACTGGGGATCTGTGCCATCATGGAAATGTCTGTCACTGCTTGCTGAATCAAGGAACACCACTCCTGCACATTAGCTGTAACAATAGAATAGATTTTTGTATTAGTACCATTCTATGTCATCAAAACCTTAATCAATCAATATAAACCTACTATACCTCGATCTCCCTCATGCCAGTAGGGATCATGATATGGTAGCATCTGTGACTGGGAACTACTAGGCTCCCCACGCTCAAATAATCTGTGCACGATGGGTGTAGGCTGGCCCGTACTAGAAACAGGTCTCCGTATCGCCTCATGTTCCCCCTTTTGGGGAATAAGAGGAGGATCCAGGGCTATGGTATCATCTCCTGAATGGTGGGGAGCTGCATCTGACTCCTCCTCATCACCTCTATCCTCCTCCTCATCCTCATCCTCATCCTCATCCGCATCCTCACCTGCATCCTCGTTCTTCTCATCTCTATCTATGTCATCCTCCTCTCCCTCCTCCTCCTCCTCAGCACTAGGCTAATCTCCTGTGGGTGGATCAGGATCTCTTGCCTCCTCATGACCCTCTCCCTCCCCTGGCTCCTCTGACATGGATCCCTGATCCTCATCTTGGTCTCCATGTCTCCATGGGCCTCAATGGCCTGTCAGGTGATCTGGTGGAAAGATAGGCCCTGGGTATGATCTCATAAACCATGAGACATACCTGCGCTGTGCTCCAGGCTCTGTAGAGTAATCAATGACCACATCCTGATCGGATCCCTCTATATCTGTAGTCTTGATGTCATCTATCGTCGGTCTCGCTATTGCTCTAGGTCTGGGAAGGACTCGTGAGTGTCGAGTATAGATGGGTACATCAGCTGGAACACACTGCTCTAGCCCAAACTACCTCCATACTCAGTCAAAGTAGAATGGGACTATGATATGTGAATATCGTCCCTGCAGTAGGCGGTTCCTCTATAAGCATGCTAACTGTCTCTCCATCCCATCCCATCTGTGCATCCGCAGATAGGGTCTCCATACTATCACCTCGGCTGTCAATCTATCAAATATTACTCTCTAATATAGCAGATCTCCAAATCTCCACAGCCTGGTAAGTGGATAGGCAAACACCCTAGGTCGCTCGCTAGCCGTACTCATCGGAAAGCTGACAGGCCTGGTGCATGTGAAGTGCTCAAATATCCACACCTGCAGAAGTGTGCATGTCATCAAGCTGCAACCTTGTCCAAACACATACTCCTTAAGGTCATGATAGAGATGTGCAAGCATACTCCGACCCCAAGCATATACTGTCTTGTGTCTCTCCATAGCTCTGATGCACCATGTGAGACCCCCATGCATGTGCGTACCTCGCCCATTAGGGCAGATGGCTAGTGCTATGATGGCGATCATAAGACGTCTCACAAGGGGCACCTCTCCTGTAGGATGTAAGAGCCAGCTGACCATGATGCAACCTCTCATCTCGCTTGGCATGACTCTCCCTATGCAATATACCTACTCCCTCTGATGGTCCTCCACAGACCAATCGGTCACATATGTCACAGTAGCTCCTCTGATAGGAAGATGAAGTATGCGGTACACATCCTCAAGTGTAACCATCAACTCTCCTACTGGAAGATGGAATGTGCATGTGTCAGGATCCCATCGCTCCATCAGTGCCATCAGCATCGCAGGATGGAACCGAATGGCTGGCATGAGGATCGCATACCATAAACCCACGATCGACAATGTGTCTCTCTCTGCCTGAGTCAGCCGGGGAATCTGATCTCACAAACTGCAAATAATTTGTCCCGCCGTATGCTCTCTCATGTATGGGAGACCCTGCAACACAAAAACATAACTATAATCAGTACTCAATCATCAAAATCATTCATGCAAACTGTCGAACATCGTATGCTAACCCTGACATCTCTCGCCAAGTCCTGATTGGGACCATGGCGCCCTGTCAGGGACCATGGCGCCTTGTCAAGGACCATGGCGCCCTGTCAGGGACCATGGCGCCCTGAAGGGACCATGGTGCCCCATAGGGACCATGGTGCCCTAGGTGGGACCCAGGGTCAGATTCCAGGGCCCGCAAATGATCATAGAAAGTCAAATACAGAAAATCAAAAGTCAACATTCAATCAACTCACCTCGTCTAGTGGCTCGTCATCGATCACGGCCTGTCACAGGATCTCAATCCTCGTGGGATGCTCTAGTCATCGTGAAGGCATGATGATGGTTATGTGGGTTCCCCTGCAATGAACAATATTCCGAAATCAACAAAGTGACAAATGCAAATGTCACTTTCAAGGTATATACTTTCATTCCTTTAACTTTACTTTCAAAACCCTAATTTTCCTCTATCACTTATTTCATCATAACTTGAGTTTGGGAGATGCAATTTTCAAACCGTTTGTTGCGTAGGAATCATATTTTCATTCCCCTACTCTTGAGATGTTCCAAAAAGTGCTCTGATGAAGCCTATTCAGTGAACATCCCTCATCAATACTCTCTTACACAATTTGTCGTAAGTAAACATGCTACCCTGTTTCACCTCCCTAATAAGCAAGTCGAAACAGGGGGGGGCATGTAGCTACTCACAAATTTCATCACTTTCCTTAGTAAGAATTAGGTGATTTTGTGATCTAACGTGTGTTTTGTAGGGTGTGGTTCCTAACTGTGTACTGCAGATACCGTTGGGGGCTTCGTTCGACAACTTATGGATATATCCTTTTTCAAATAATGTTTACTTTTCTATACTTTAGCTTGCATATGCACGTAGTACTCATATGACCGCTAAAGTGGGGGCTAAATGTAGCATCGTAAATTGTACGCACTTGCTAGGGTGGTACAATTTCACACCTAGTTCAGCACCTGCCTTGGTGCATTTTACATTTTGCATTGCATTTCTCCTTTAGCACTTCATTAATCAAATTAATTAGGTCTAAGGTCCTATTTCACCATTCTCCACATTATAAAGTTGGGCCCTTTTGTTAAAGTGTGCCCTTTTCATTTTATTCCTCCAATACATCATTCAATCAAAAACCCTAATTAAGTCCTATTTTGAACTTGGGGGCTTGGTTTCGGGGGTCAAAACATCTCGAAATCACCTGTAACTTCGGGATTCTCTCTAAAATCATCATATCCGATGGCCCTGAAAATTTGATGAAAAGTTGTCGGGACCGTGGCGCCCGGAATGCACATGGTCCCGGACATTTTTCCCAAAATTTTAGGAGCACAATCCAATCATAAAATAAAGCTTAACCCCAAGAAATTGGTGGGAGATTCAATCTCTAGGTCGGCCAAAAGATGAAATTACGACCTAGGGTTTCATACATAAGAGCTCTCTTTCTTCATTTGAAGGGATCCGATTTTTGAGTTTTCAGGAACCTCATATGCAGTGAAAGAGCAGATCTTTGAAGACTTCAACAACATTCAACATCCCTCTATCAAGCATTTATCAATTTCATTCATCCATTTAGGGCTTGGAAGGCATTGAAGAACAATAGGAGATTACCGACTGAAGATTGGCTTGTACCTCTCCCTTGGGGTTGGGTATGATTTCATGTTGTTTTCATGTCTTTGCATAAGCTTCAATACATCACTTATTCATGCTTTAGATCACATTGTATCTTGATTTAGAGCATTTACATTGTCATTTACAAGCAATTAGGGTTTACTTTCTAGGTTGCTCTAGTTTGCTTGCTTGCATTTTAGGATCTTGCACACACACAAGGTCTGCACACACAATACATTTTACAATACAACTTGGCTATTCATGGAGGTGGAAATCACCGAAGTGGGGGTTTGACTAAGGCAAAACCCTATATAGCCGCCCACACCCTTTTCAGATATAAGTGCAGGTTTCGGGACTCGGACGACGCCGCGGGTTACGGATCTGGGAAAAGCAGGTCGAGATAGCACTCCACACCAAATTGCAGAGCAAAAGACCAGGACAGGGGCGTAGGGCGCCCTGGTCCTACCAGGACAGGGGCGCTGGGTGCCCTAGTCCCTAGGACAGAGGCGTTGGGTGCCCTGGTCCTCCTGATAGACAACATTTCTGATAGTTTTCCAGAGTGCAAGACAGCAGTTTTAGGTGCAGTTTCTGGCACAGTATCAGGACAGTGGCACCTGCACCCCCATCCCGAACATTTTCAATTAGATTTTGACTCCGGGTACGCATCTACATTCTTGTTTTGTCCTTGTGTTTACAACTGTTCATTGTTTAATCTCAATTCTGCAATCTTGTTATTAGTTCATACATGCATTTTGGGATTAGGACTTGAACTTGTATCATTTTATCTTTCAATTTCAACAAAGGAATAGAAATCCTAGTAGGTAGCCCATGGCTCTCTCTTTCACAAAAAGAAGTAGCCAATTGTGTGATACCTCTAGGCTCTTTCGTATTCCGTAATGTGTGTCAAAAGGTAGGATTAGGGCATGTTAACCTAGTCTCGCTTTTTCCCCTACACAGCTTGGTCGTCTGATTTGGGGGCTTTTTCCTTATCATGTTTCAAGAATGGTTCCTTAAACATCACATGTTCCTCATTGAAAGCGTGACCATTAACTTCTATAGCACCATTGTCAATGATATATTGTATGATATTTATTAATCTATGAAAATTGATAGTCGTATGCCCCTTTCTCTTGTGATATTCACAAAAATCATTATCATTCCACCTTGTAGTCTTTACCTTTGGTTCAAATGGTTGATTATCTAGCAATGTTATGAGCTTGTTTGCAACCAATTTCTTCAATGTTATCTCAATTGGCTCTCCCAATGGAGTGTATTTCCTTGGAAGTCTTGATGTCCTTTGAGTGTTCACTTGATTGTTGGAGTTAGATGAACTATCACCAGGGAAAGTTATCTTAGGTTTGACCAAATTAGCATCCACTACCCATCCTGATGATATTTTTTATTTTGTTCCAAAATCAAGGTTTATCTTTCTCATTATGATCATCCTTGGTTTCTTTAAATATCTTGATGATGCCTTGGTCAAGGAGGACTTTCTCAACTGCTAAACCCTTATCAATGAGGTCTTTGAAAGTAGACAAACATACTTTTAAAAGTTCATATCCAATGTCTTTATGCACATTCTGTGTAAACATTTCAACCATTTATTTTTGTGCAATATCACAAGAGAAACGACTAGCCAAACTTCTCCACCATTGTAATAATGATGCAAAGGAATCTTCATTGTTTTTTTTAGTATTACATAAAATGGTCACTGATACATCCATTTCAATGTTGTATTATAATTGCTGTACAAAAGATTCTATCAATTCACCCCATGACCTAATCCTAGGTGAAAGTTGCATGAAAACCATTTCATGGCTTGTCCACCTAAACTTTGTGGAAATAATCTCATCAAGTATGATTTATCTCTCACCACCCCTATGCAAGCCATGAAAAATTCTCTTATATGTGCTTTAGGATCTCTCGTGCCTCTATACTTATCAAAATTTGGTGTCACAAAAAGTGGAGGAAAATGAGGCATTGGTATGCATTTATCAAATGGATAAGGACATATGTCATTGATTGTGTAGTCCTTTGTAGGTGTTTTCATACTTGTGATCTACTTTTGCAATTCCTTGATTTGTTGTTGTAACCCATTTCTAGGTGTTGGCTTGTCTCTTTGAGGTACAGACATGATTGAGCCACCGGGTGGACGAGGGGGTAAATAGTGCATGTAAGGGTGATATTGGTCATATATAGGCTCATATGGTGGAGTTACATAAGTTTTATCGTATGAGACACCTGGTATATTATTATGTTGAGGAGCGTTAGGCTTGGGACGATTGTATGTGTCATAACCATGGGGATAAGGGATATTGTAGGTAGGATCTTGGGTATTGCCCCAAAATATAACATGTGGTCTCCTTGTATCATGGCTTGGGTATTTTCTTGTTGTTGAGGATATGCATTGTTATTCCTTCACCCTAGGATAGGACAAGAACAGGTTTGTTCACGAGCATTGCTTGCATTATTGGTAAAGCAGGAGTGTTAGCTATGTCGATACTTCACAACAAGGATGAAGGTGACTTAGACACAATACGTTCTCTTCTATTACCACCACTATTAGCATTGACATGCTTGGGATGCTCTTCTAAAATTTTTGATATATCAAAGTCATGGGGTAGTCTTGCACCACTTTCTATAAAAAAATGTATGAGGTATTGATGGTCCGTTTTCATGATTTCCTCAACCAATCTATTAGATTGCACATTGGATATATTATCTTGAATGTCTTTGGCACTAATGGACTCATTGTCATCGTCATTGTCATTTTCTAGTGGGTTACTATGATTGTCAAAGATTTGTGGCTTGTAAAATTTATCTCCATCAACATCATATGTACTCATATTGAGAGATCTTAAAGCTTCTTTAACTTCTCTTCTAGACCTTTGTGAACAGGTTTCAACCATGAACTAACCTTTGCTAAAATGAAATATGGAAGAAATGTGAGAGACTATGGAAGACCAAGAGGATTGTGAAATGAAAAATGAATCTAGGGTTGTCTTGCAATGTCCAAAATAAATGTTGTGATCTAAAGAAAGATGTGGCTTCCAAAGAGATGATAGATTATTTATGAGGTAAGTTGATTTCAACTAAAGATAGCCAAATGATACCCAATATGATAGATATGATGCCGGAACCACCTAGCAATGGGACCACTAAACAACATTTTGACTCTAGTTGAAAAAGGTGTATGGGGGATGAAAATAATGCCTAAACTTAACTGAAAATGTATGAAAAAGCCATGACAAGTGATGGTTGGCTAAAATGAAGCCCTATCTAAGGAGCCTTAGAAGCTCTTTTGATCCCAAAACATAGGCACAATATGAGTTCATAGACACATCAAAATTCCACTTATACGTAGTTTTAGAGTCCAAATATGTGTTTTCATAGTTGTAATGCAATTTTTAATGTTTTCTTAGATACGCGATAATAGATTGTAGATACATGCCAAGATATGTCACAAACGTGACAAAATGATGCACAAAAGCAATTTTACTATTGATTATGTTTTCTCAATTCTACACAGATAGGTGCTAAAAGGGCACACAAATGTAGTTTTATGTATCAAATACGTGTTGGAAATAAACACAAACGAGACTAGAGAGATCATATATGTGTTGGAAATTACCATAGATGCATTTCTGGCAAATTTCTAATTTTTGTCCAAATTTTATAAATATTGAAAGTGACCAGATCTTAATGTTGATTGTCTTATGGTAAGAAAACATAGCACACAAGATGACATGATGTCTAAAGGTGTTATCATCAAAATTTAAGCGTAATATGTATGTTCAATAGGCCAAATTAGCCCAATTTTTATGAGTCTAAACACTATAAAAAATACTGCAGACACTTCTTAGCCTAAGGGCATGTTCTCATGGTGGTAAATTCAACCCACAACTTGTAATCTCCTTCGACTTAAATGTAGGGACACCTTAGGGGGTGTATACACTATTTGTCACTTGCTTGAGAAGATAGGTAGGGGCCTCTAGGACTGGAAGGATGACCCAATCACCCTCTACCTGGAAAGCTACAAGTAGCTTATGCTAAGCTAAGGATTTTTGCCTCATCTCATAGGATCCATCTGGTGAGTATCTTGGGAGGAAAACCATCTATCCCCTTGCATTGAAATTATCACGATGTTCAAACAAAAAAAGGTGGGTCACTAATCTAAGGTGTCTAGTAATGTTTCAAGGTATACTAGTGGCTATACATGCAACAATGCACTCAATTAAGAGATCTCCTAGCCCTTTCAGGTTTTACACATCACAAGGATATTGGAGGAGACATTCATTGGTATAACACATTGGCACCAGGTAATAAGAGACTTTCATCTAAAACCACAATTATTTATATAGCAGGCCAAAATAAAGTATCTCTTGGGTCATTCCCTCTCACCTAGCCTTAAGGGTTGTTCGAGAGGTAGGCCCTCTAAAGGGAAAATACCAATTTCTCTAACACCCAAGATCTAATGGAAGGCGAGGGGAGAGGATACCCTTTTTATCATCTTAGGGTTCTAATCTAAACACAAAGCATGCCAAAGGCATAGGAAACTTTAAGAAAAGTTAATTTTTTCCTCCTAATGAAAATGGTGTGACCCTAATTAAACTAGAAATAAAAAGACAAGCAAACAAATAGATTATCTTGCAAGCAAATGATTAGTAGTTTCAATGATTAACCCAACTTACAAGCAAACTGTTAGGTTATTTTAGAAATCCCAAAACTAAATGTGAAAAGGGGCCTTTGACAAAACAATAGATATAGTTGCACCATTCGTTAGGCCACAAAATGTTAGGACAAAAGAAAATCAAATGAGAAATTTAACCCTAAATGAAAAAAAAAAAAACTCAAAATGCAAAAACATAGACACTATTCTACCTGACAAAAACATCGAAAAATCCAAACTAAAACTTGCAACCTATAAAATAGCACAAAGGACAAATACATGACAAAATAGATTGTATATGCAAAAATAGCTATCACATACATAGCATGCAAACTCAAATACATGAATCTGTACAACACAAACGTGATAGGACCGAACATAGACACAAAAATAAAATGCAAAATGTTGTTAGACCCAAAAACACAGATGCAAAAAAAATACATAGACATGGAAATATAGCTTGTTGACGTGGAGATATGATGCACATACACATTTTTGGTGATCTTTTTTAAAATAAAAATTAGACAAAACACAAACACATCAGGATGATGCATAGATGCAATTTAGGCTTGTAATCATCATTGATATGATTTGAAACTTGACAAAAAGACTTAAAAATGCAAAAAAATGTTAGAAAAAGGAACTAGAGTCCCACCATGCATGCCAAAATGTATACATTGAAAATAAAATGATAAAAATCTATTGTAAAACCATCAAAGATCCAACTACATAAAAACCCTAGTTCTATAATTACGATCCACCGTACACCAATGAAGAAATCTAAAACATGCAAATCATCAAAATAAAATGATTATACCATTCACATACTTAGTAGGGTTTGATCTCTATTGTTTCCTATCTCCATTGATCTTGTTTGATATGATTTCTTTCAGATTTTGTATGTGTGCACAAGAGCTCAACAAAGAACTGATTGTCGTTGTGTAGAGTGATTGATTGCTTGATTGATCACATGAGCTAGAATAGACACATTAATTAGGGTTGTGAAAGGATGAAGGAATCCTTATATAGAAGACACCTTAGAAATGGAGGGATAGGATTAAGAGGTGAAAGGATAAATAGTTGGCTAGGGGTAAAGGATGGGTTGAGAAAATGATAAAATATTAAGAGGGTCGTTAGAGGAAAATTAAGGCATGAATGACAAGTGTCATGGAGGGAAAAAGCCATTGAATTAACTAAATAAATGAAGATCTATTTAATTAATAAAGGAAACTGTGGGACCAATTAAATAAATAAAGTATTTATTTAATTTAGGGAAAGGATAATTTAAATAAATGAAAATATTTATTTAAATGGGAAAAAGATAGAAGAGGATTAGTGAATTAATTAAATAAATAAAAATCTATTTAATTAATAGAAAACTTAGGATAAATAATTAATTAAATAAAAATATTTATTTAATTAGGACAAGACAATTTTAGGTGCGTACACTTGTCATATTGATTCTTTCTTTCTGTTACATGCTTTCCATTAGGCCTCTAGATTTTGGTTGGCTACCTTCATAGATAAATATTACAATTCTAATAGATTGGTTCTATGTTTCTCTATGCATAGTTGTGAGACCTAGTTGGCTCACTATTTTTAACATGGTTCTTGTGTTGTATTTTGGGATTAGGTACCTTCCTTTCTTAACTAATAAAAAAGATGATGACAACTCACCATGCTATGTCACACTAGATGACAAAATAGGATGAGCAAAAAAATAGAACACATGCATAAAATAAATAGTCATTATTTAAATGTAGTAATAAGAAATAGAAAGGTTGATACACTTTAAATCCCAATAATAATATAAAAAAAATAAATTATTAGGACTACTATGTTAAGGTCCTACCCATGTGGTCAACATGATAAGAAAATTATTTATTTGATAAGAGGTTAAGAGTGTTCCTATGATGATGAGTTAAATAAATGCTCATGACACAATAGAAGTATAGGTACAATAACTAAAATAGTGAATGAAAACTTCGACCCCTTACATTAGGAATGTTCAACAAAATAGTTCAACATGGTTTTCAAACAGACCATATAACTAGCTTCTTTACACCTCTTTTTAAGAGTGAAAATAATTAAATCCTTTTGAATCTACATGATCATCATGGTTGAAAATTTTCTTGAAATTTTTTGTAGTAGCATGCTTGAATATAAAGTCAAAAAATGGATGGAAGAAAAAGGGAAAACATCTTTTAAAAAAAAAAACATTTAACAATTGATCATAAAGTTGCTTTGAGACACATATCTAAAAACGTTTAGGATGAAAAGAGGAAGTTTATTACTATTTTGTTGACTTCAAAAAATATTTTAAAAGAGTTACTAGGAATATTTTATGGTGTAAAATGAAAGATTTAGAATCCTAATCCATCCATAAGCTCTAGATTAAGAGGTTGAAGCAAAAATTATCACTCAAGAAGGCCTTTCAAAAAAGCTAGGAGAAATATTAAAGTTAAGAAAGGATGCCCTTTAAATGTTCAACTCTTTTTAGGTTATGTATTGGAAAAAATGATGAATGGATAAATTTTTAAGGTATGTATGGTCTTCTTTTGGGAGAGTTTATTATGATGCTTATTATGTAAGATGACAATCTTATTTTTATTGCTAGGCCTACTCAAATCCCACAAGAGCACTAAATTTCTCTTGAAAATTCTTGTAAAGAGGAATATTTGTAAGTTAACAATAACAAAATTGAGACCATAATCTTCCTCGATAGAAATAATAAAATACAAATACCTTGGGATTGAATTCAACATTCAAAAACAAACTCAACTAGAAAATTTATCGAAGGAATGGAATTTTATGTGGGTGGATCTCACTTTAAGATAAATTAGAGAGATAGAACTATCTATTTTATTTTAAAACTAGAAAAGTTCTATTTAGGATATTAGTAATAAATGGCTTTTTATAGTTGTGAATTAGATGCTTGCAAAAAGTCAAACCTAAGATACAAGAAAATAAAGAGAATCCACCAATATATGATCATAAGAAAATTTAAATTAAATGTTACAATTCCTTATGATATTCTTTTAGCCAAAACAAGTACTTTTTCTATTGGATCCATTGTTGTGGTGTATCCCCTAAGGCATCTAGGTAATCAAAGAGAGAGGCTAGGATTTTCATTAAAATATATCTTAAATGAGAGATAAGTTCTAGATGAAATAAAACATCAATGGGTGAATAAATGGAACATCTTCTAAAAGGAATGTCTTAATAATTGTAAAGAAACAAGTATTTTTATTAAAGATAAATTATACAACTTTATGTATAAAAAGACATTAACGAAAAAAATGAAATATTACATAAGTAAATTTAATCCCACTTATGATCACAAACAAAATCTTCTATAAGAATAAATATCCCTTTGAAAAAAAAATGTTTTATAACTAAATTATAAACTAACTAATATCTTTTCAATGTAAGCTAGGTTGATGGAAAATGACAAAGAGAAAATTGGAATGAAAAAATCTATTTTTTTCACAACTAAGATAATGGAATTTGAAAAACAACTCATTTGAATGTGAAGTTTACAATGACATCGAGGCAATTTACTTTAATGACAAAGAGAAGATAATTTAAAAAATTAGGACAGTTCAACAAATTATAGGACTAAAGGAAAACAAATAATGCAGCATCTTTATTTCCTGTGATACGGTTTGAGTAGGAAACTATCCTTTCAATGGCAGCTCAGGAATCTTCCCACCTACTACTGTGGACCCATGGACACGAAATTTGTGTCTGTTAACGTATTCCTCACTTCAACAGGTTAACCTGAATATGACGGGAGCCAAAGAAATTTCTCCACTTTTAAAGCTTCGTATGGTAAGGTTTAACCAGCTGATATATTAAACTTTTGACATTAGTCTGTGACTTTTCTAGATTTTGTTTTAGATAATATTGTATATATCTTATTTCAAATATTTGCATAGACTTTTTTTATTAGTTTCTGTTGAAGGCAGCATTATTTACCTATCTATTAGATTTCTTTTGTTGGTCAATAGTATGGGAATTAGAAAAAGATTTAATTTTATAGTTTCAATATTTGTACATATTTATTGATTTCAAAAAATTATTTTTTATTTTCTTAGTCATTGAAGAATTTATAAAAAAAGAAATTTACTTTTTTAGTTGATCAATAATATAAAAGAATTAAAAAAAGGTGTTGTACGATAAAAAAAATCTAAGAAGATATGCATTTTCTTGGATGGAAGAAGAAATGAATTTAGAAAAAATGACATCTTATTCAATGCAAGCAAGTACATATGCATCTTCTTGGATGGAACGAAGAAATGAATTTAGCAAAAATGTCATCTTATTCAATGCAAGCAATTACATATGCATCTTCTTGGATAGCACAAAGAAATGAATTTAGAAAAAAAATGTCATCTTATTCAATGCATGCAAGTACATATGCATCTTCTTGGATGGAACGAAGAAATGAATTTAGAAAACATGTCATCTTATTCAATACAAGCAAGTACATATGCATCTTCTTGGATGGAACGAAGAAATGAATTTAGAAAAAATGTCATCTTATTCAATGCAAACAAGTACATATACATCTTCTTGGATGGAATGAATAAATGAATTTAGAAAAAAATGGCATCTTATTCAATGCAAGCAAGTACATATGCATCTTCTTGGATGGAACAAAGAAATGAATTTAGAAAAAATGTCATCTTATTCAATGCGAACAAGTACATGGGTAGATAGATCCAATAAAATTCACACATTTGTTCTAAAAAATGTGGACAAATCTTATCACATTCAAATATTCAATATGTAGTATACGTCATACATTTTCACCTTATTCTATACTATTAAAATTATATATAATGCCAATGAATTTGAAAGATATTACCATATATTCTATTAATGTGAATATGATTGAAGTGATATAAGAGTCATATATGTTTCATGATTTTTAAATTATTTTTAATACATATATTTTATTGAATCAAATATCAACAATATTAAATGCTTGAATAAAATTAGTTTATTGGTATTGGTAGGATTATTTATGCATCCCTTAGATGCAATTTATTTTTTTAGTTGACCTATAGTATGACAAAATTAAAAAAATGTGATGTGCAATTCTATAGTTCTAATATTTGGACATATTTTAATGATTTCAACAAAAATTACTTCTTTTTTTATTGGCTTATTTTTAATTGTGCAATAAAATTACTTCTTTTTTTTTGGCATATTTTTAATTGTCATTGCACAATTTATTTACTATTTAGGGCTATGGGAACTTGACTCAAATGCATCTCATGTTCACATGTCTTTTCAATATAGATTAATATAATTCAAATTTACCCAAAAAATCAATATATTAAAAAGATCGAATGAAAAAAATCATACATAGATGGTGGATGAATTGAAATCAACAAAATAAATGAAATTGTTAAATTGTAGGTGGAAATAACTTTCAAATTGAATTATTTTACCACAATCTCATATCTATAGCACTATTAATTGTCATTCAAAAAATTAATAGGGTTGACAAAAAAAATCAATATACTAAATAATCAAATGAAAAAAATCATACATAGATGGTGACTGAATTGAAATCAACAAAATAATTGCAAATTGTTAAATTGTAGGTACAAAGAACTTTCAAATTGAATTATTTTGCCACCATGTCATATCTATAACACTATTCACTGTCAATTCAAAAAATTAATAGGTTGACAATTTAACCTCAAAATATAAAGCATTACAAAAATAATTAATAAAACTTGAATAATAAATAATTTTTGAAAATGGCCATTTCTAAAATCAATCAATAAAAAATACACAATAAAGTCAATATATATGACATATACAATGATAATCATGTCATTCAAGACATTCATACAATTCAGATTTGATTCAATGAATTAAATGTTTTAAGATGTATCATTTTTTTAAAAGAGAAAATTTTGAATTTTATCTTGACAGCTTTCTAATAAAAACTAATAGAATGAGGCATAAATAATATTTTTACAATAATTTAAAATGAAAAAGTAAATATAACTATAAGAATTTTTTTCAAAATTTTTAATTCTATGTGACGATTAGTTAAAGTGATGAAAGAAACTGAATACAATGAATGCATAAGTATTCTACCTTAGAATGAACTAATAATATCAATAGAATATTGTCATGAGTTATTGAACATTAAATATTAAATTATAAAGCATAAATATGTAGAAGACAAAAGTAATTAACTCTATAATTATAGCATATATCTTCTTTGTGAATATTTTTTAAAAGGTTTTGTCTTTAATTTGAAAAATGAATATCTCTATCATTAGAATAATTTTTTGTATGGAACAAACTGAGAAGAAATACAATAAAATGAAAGGCAGCCTTAAGAAAAAATAATGGAACTAAACCTAAACAGCTGAACCAATCAGCTCAATAACAAAGTACATATCTACTAAACAAAACAAGAACAAGCTGTAGTAACAGTTGGAACATTACAGGCTGAAAAAACAATGAGCTGCCCAAACATACAATGCAGATTTACAACTCTGTGGATAATACATCAAGCTTGAACTACGAAAAATTTGTGCAACTGTTTGGTACACTTGATATCTCCTTGCTGAAGCTGCAAAAATTGATACTTAATCTGATCCAACTGAAATTGATACTTAATCTGATCCAACTGTCTTCTAATATGAATACAAACCTTGTCACCATTCTTCTAAATTCTAGTTTTGATATTTGATAGGTTGAAAATATTTAAAAGTACCTTGAACAATATAAGTCTCGTAAGTTGGCACCTAAAAATATGTGTAAAAAAACAAACACAATAAGTAAAGGGCTTTAGAACGATTTGTGTATATTAAATTTAATGATTTAATTGCAAATTTGGTTTAGAAAAGTCATATTTGATAAACAAAAAATTTAAATTCAAGACGGTAGACTTCGCCCGTGCGCATCACATCGTTTACTTCTTGTCGTCTGTTTTGGGTGATAAATCATCTTCCACCCACTTTCCAACCTCGTTTTCCATTCAAACCCAACAATGCCAATTTCAATTTTACGCATATAATCTCATTACCATATGCCTCCTCCTATCCTGCTCAAACCTTGGATACGAATTCGGTTCAACTTCAGGTAAGTTACATTTTAATATTTTTTGTTATTTGGTTGATTTTTTGAATGTGTTTTTAATTTTTTGAAACCCCTCTTATCTACAATTCGACACAGAACATTAACAAAAATGCACACATGCAGAGACTCTCCGCATTCAATTAAACACAAGGAATGCTACAAGAAATCAAATTACATTCTTTTGAAATCTTCAAATTTTGATGCCTTCCAGGCTGAAGGCCCAACTCCCCTCTCCTTCTACATATCCATTTCTTAAGCCTTTTAACCAATCCATTTATACATATCCTCCTACCCCTGCAATTTATGAAACATTTTGGCAAACAGTCTGCGTGCCGATTTATGCTTCCACGTCAACACGGACAGTCGCAACTACATCTGACAAAATTCTTTATCAATTGATATATGTTCATGCCCTGTTTACCAGATGCTCCTGCATCAGTTTTACCAATTCTGAGTATGTTAGTCCATGTGGTTGCAATGAATCAATCAAACTTTGAAAAGAAATAGAATTTTCTATTTTGTTGAATTTTTCAAAGCTTTAATCAAATCTATGTTAATCCATGTCATTGCAGGTGAAACAACTGAAATTTTAAGATGGAGAGATACTTGGGGGACTTATGTTTTTTTGTTACGTTGACATGGTGTTGGGTGACGATCAGCTGCAATGTTGTGTGCTTAAGGGAGGAAAGAGATGCCCTCGTTGCTTTCTCCTTCACTTAGGTTTAGTTCATGGATTGGGCTTAATTGTTGTGAGTGGCGTGGGGTTGAATGCAGCCGAGAGACATCCCATGTCATCAAAATTCATCTTTCTCAATTTTCAGTAAATTCGATAAATCTCGATAAATATTCTCCGACAATTGACACTGAAAATTCGATAAATCTCGATAAAAAATATCCGACAACTGGCATACTTTCTCCAGCACTGTTAAAATTGAAGTATCTGGAGCATTTGGATTTGAGCGCCAATTTCTTGAGTGGCATTATACCGGCAGGTAAAAACACTTCTAATTAGCATCATTTTTTCGTTTTTGAACTAATGATTTCTCATTATTCTAATGAAATGTGTTTTCTTGGTCTTCGACATTCGGAGCTTTCTAGTCTACACCAACTGAAGCATCTCGATCTCAGCTTCAATTATTTTGAAGGCCAGATTTCAAAGCATATATCCTCCCTTCACAACTTGACTTATCTCGACTTGTCTTGTGCTGGTGCTGATCTGGATGGTAGTATTCTGTGGCGTCTGGGAAATCTTTCCCAACTGCAAGTTATAGATCTTGCTACAAAGATTTACCTCGAGGACGAGATTTCATATAGCTGGTATGATTGTGGACCTGTCTATAGTCCCAGTTTGAAGTGGACAGAGAATGTGCGAGGGTTAAAGCATTTGTCACTTCAAGGGGTCGAACTGAACATGACGGGGAAGCAATTAGAAGCACCACTTTCTAGGCTCCATAGCCTTCACCACCTCAACCTCAAAGACTGTTCTCTGTCGGGGCACATCCCCAATGCTTTACGAAACCTCACCTCGCTCTCCCATCTCCATCTTGGCTGGAACGAGTTTACTTCCAGGTTGCCCACATGGCTGGGAAATATGACTGGTTTAGTATCCATTCACTTTGACCTCTGTGACCTGACGGGGCCATTCCCTTCAAGTCTTTCCCGTTTGCCTCATCTGAAAGAGATTAAGTTGGTCGACAACAAAATAACTGGAAATATAAGACAAATATTGACATGTGAAGCGTGGCCCCAGCTTACCAGATTTACTCTATCTTTCTCTAATGTTACAGGAAGTTTGCCACCTTGCATTGGAAATCTGTCTGCCCTTCAATGCCTTGCTCTTGAAGCCAACTCATTGAATGGACAAATTCCAGCTTCAGTTGGATTGCTTTCAGCCTTGGTTTATCTCAGACTCTCTTATAATCTGCTGATCGGCAATGTGCCTTCTGAGTTGGGTGGGATTTCCTCTTTGGAAGTGCTTTATGTAGACCACAATCAGCTTAACGGTAGCATTCCCAATTCTCTTGGATATCTTAGCCGACTTTCTAGCATTGATCTCGCTAACAACAATTTAGAAGGCTCGATTTCTCTTCATTTCTTTGAAAATGCTACCAGGCTTGTTGACCTCAAGCTCTCCGAAAATAAATTGACTGTTCATATTGAGCCCGAATGGATACCTCCAATGCAGTTTAAAAATTTGCAATTGAGTTCTTGTGATATTGGGGGTCTCATTCCGGCATTCCTGTCAACACAATTTAGGCTGCAAATTTTGGATCTCGGCAACAACAGTCTTTTTGGAAACATTCCAGCTTGGCTTGGGGACCTTCCAAATTTGGCAGTTATTTTCCTGTCCCATAATAACTTGCAAGGTGAACTCCCTTCCAGCTTTGATATAAGTTACCATGAGGAGATATATTTGGATCATAATATGTTGACTGGTTCTCTTCCGATTCCTTCTGTGCCTGCATCAGATTTGGAATTGTTGGACTTGTCCCAGAATAGATTCACCGGCTTTATCCCAGTGGAGATTGGTTCGCTTCTTCCTAACATTGAGTTCTTCTTATACTCTGAAAATGATTTAAGAGGTGATATTCCTACTTCCATCGGTTTTCTGCAAAAGCTACGGGATTTGGATCTATCAGGTAACAACTTTGAAGGTAAAATACCATCAAGCCTCACCAACTGCACAGCTTTGAAAAAACTAAATCTGGCAAACAATAAATTAAGTGGGGAGATTCCATCTAAGATAGGAAGGCTACGCCAACTCGAAAAGCTTCATCTCAGTGACAACATGCTTAAGGGGAACTTGCCATCTGATGTCCAAAACTGTTGGAAATTGCAGACTTTGGATGTGGCAAATAACTCCTTGTCTGGGAACATACCTCTTTGGTTAGGACAGCTTTCTGACTTGATGATACTTGTTTTAAGGTCAAACAAATTCCACGGGTGGATACCACATGCATTAGGCAATCTTTCAACTCTCCATGTCTTAGATATCTCCCACAATAATTTGACTGGTGCTATCCCACCAGAGTTGGGGAAGTTGACAGGTATGATGGATGGAGAAGCGGGAGGATCAGCAGTCTTAAATGGTCGTCGGTCCTCTCGTGGTCGTTCATATTATTTTAAGGAAGAGATCATTTTGACTAACAAAAGATTGAACCTAGTCTATGGGTATCCTGTAATCTTACTTATAACATCCATTGATCTTTCTTCAAATCAGCTTTCAGGTGACATCCCTTCAGAAATTGGCAACCTTAAGCATTTACATGTCCTGAATTTGTCAGGTAATAGTCTTACAGGAGAGATTCCAGTAAGTTTTGGCTTGTTAGAGCAGTTAGAATCATTGGATCTTTCTAATAATAAATTGCGTGGAAGAATCCCAGGTCAGATGGTACCACTTTCCTTTTTGAGTTGCTTCATTGTGTCCAACAACATGCTCTGTGGAACAATCCCATCAGGGTCTCAGTTCTCCACATTTAATTCTACTTACTTTTCAGGAAACCCTGGTCTGTGTGGGTTTCCAGTTGACAAGAGATCATGCAGTTGTGATGACAACTCATCTGCAGGTATGCCACCGGTTTCCGAAGATGAAGAGGAGGAAGAGGAAGAAGAAATCCCATGGTATTGGTATGTAAGTTGGATGGCAAGCTTTGCTGTTGGATTCTGGGGAGAGTTTGGAGTCCTTTGCCTGAAAAAGAAATGGCGAGTAATATACATTAGAGTCCTAGATGGATATGCCGTAGGTCTTCTGAATATATTGTCACTCAGAAAATAATAAATAGTAGTGTAGAGAGGCATTGCCTTCATATGGTCATAGATAGATATGTCATGGGTAATTTAGATAGATTGTTTGTATGAAATAAGGGTATTATAGATAGATTATGTGTAAGAAAATAATGCATAATATCATAGTGTAAAGAGACAGAGTCTTTTATATGAGTATGGAAAAGGAAAAAAATAGTGGTGTAAGGAGGCATTGCCTTCATATAGTCATAGATGGATATGTCATGAGTACTATATAATATATAGTCATAGATAGTTGTCTGGAAGAAAATAATATATAATATTTCCTATTTAAATAGGTAACGTCTGTCATATGGGTATGGAAAGAAAATAATTTTAAATATATTAATATATATTTTTTGGTTGATAATCTATTTTATATTATTGCTTCTCTAAGTGATATTATAAGAATCACTTAGAGCTTTTTTTTGTCTTATTAATTATTTCAGTTAGTTGTGATGTCTTATACATATTTTTCATTTTTATTACAAATAAAATTATTCGAACTTTTATTAGGATTAAATTATTAACTCTAATATTTAATGAGGATTTTTATAATATTTTTCTTATTATTAATTTTTTAATTGATATTAACAAAAATTTAGATCTATATTCTCATCATGATATATTTACTTTTATCTATTTATTGAAATTGAGTTACTATTATTTTAGAACAAGCACATCAATAGGTTTAGTCTAATGTGATTTGACCAAACCCCTTTGATTGTTGGTGTAATTATTTATTTATTGCACCTTATACTGAGCTTACTTAGGTAATTAATATTGTTTCACTTATATAAATTAGGAAATAGTTGAGCACATGTGTCATCTTCGTGACTTATTGGAGAACATGCCACCTATACCTCAATCAACCCCTTGATTAACGATATTCAGGTGTCACCTCTCCCTCATCAAGTTGATTTATTTTGACACCACTACTACATGTAGAGTCAAGTCTCTAAATCACTAAGGCTTTCTAAGACACTTGTAATATTAGATCATGCATCCCAATGCCTTTATATACATATATGCATATGTATATGGATGTGTGTGTGTGTGTGTGTGTGTGTGTGTGTGTGTGTGTGTGTGTGTGTTTGGTCATTTCAATCATTTTATCATCTATATATATAGATATTACAATACTATCATTTTTTTCCTTTGAAGACCATTAAATTTATGTTGTCATAATTTTACTTTGATTTTAGGGAAATTTAATTTTGTCAATTATTATTTAGTATTAAATCTAATATATATAATAACCATTTCAAATTTCAAACACTACCCCCACACTCTATATAGTTTTCTAAGGGAGATTTAATCAAACCCCTTATTACCATTGTGTGTTACCTGATGTCATGTGTGTTTTGTATCTATTTGGTTGAAGGTGGATCGATCAAATGCACCTTTAGTAAAATCTAAGTAATTATGGGTGTATTTATTTTTAATATTTTTAATTTTCCCCAAAAATGGAACACTCTTATATGCTCTAACTCAAAAACATCACAAATAACTACAAAAAATGTTGATTCCTCATACCTTGGTGCATAATGTCAAGTACAATATCAAACCTAGGTTGCTCATACCACCACAACATAATTCTCCTCTATTATTTATACATCCTTTTCACACATCCTTAATCCTATAGTCCTCTTATCCATTTCAAGAGAACACATGTGTTCTTAGAAATTGCATGTCCTATCAAGGGGGCGTACCACTATCTTCTCATCATCCTTCCTCATCCTATTAGTGATTGGGGTATCATGCTACTAGTCCTTATCCCTTTTTACCCATTATATTTTAGTCTTCTTTGATATGACATCATTTCTTGATGCTACATCAAAGAGGGACAAAATGTAGACACCTAAATGTGTCCATACTTGACCACACTTGACCTTATCCCATTCTAGCCAATTAAATAAATATTAATTATTTATTAATTAATCCTTTATATTTACCCCTCATCCTTAATTATATAGATATTTATTTATTTAATTAAGTTTAAACTGCATCTTTATCCTTCGCCATTAATTAAATAAATTTATAGTGATTTAATTATGTCTAATCTCATCCCACTAAATCAATTAGCCTTTCAAGCTCACACATGTGCAAGCAAGAGGACACTAGGGACACTTTTCACATGATGCCAAGTTTAGATCTTGATCTATGTAGATGGATTCAAGGGATAGGATTGAGTGGGCAAGGATTAAGGCTGATATTTGCAAGGATTCAAGGGATGGGTAGATAGAGAGGGAGAGGAATGAGGGGGAGGAAGAGAGGGATGGGAAGAAGGGGAGGGAGGGAGATGGTGTGTGTGTGTGTGTGTGTGTGTGTGTGTGAGAGAGAGAGAGAGAGAGAGAGAGAGGAGGGACATGGAGATATAAAGGGAAAGGAAGGGAGGGGTAGGAAGAGAGAGAGAGGACTAAGGGGAAGGAGGGAGATTGTGTGTGTGTGTGTATGAGAGAGACACACACACATAGAGAGAGAGAGAGAGAGAGAGAGAGAGAGAGAGAGAGAGAGAGAGAGAGAGAGAGAGAGAGAGAAGATGTGTGTAAGAGAGTGAGAGGGGGAGAGAGAGAGAAAGAATGGGTAGACAGAGAGGGAGAAGGATAGGAGGGAGGGAGAAGATGTGTGTGTGTGTGTGTGTGTGTGTGTGAGTCAGTGAGTGAGAGAGAGAGAGAGAGAGAGAGAGAGAGAGAGAGAGAGAGAGAGAGAGAGAGAGAGAGAGAGAGAGGGAGGGGTAGGAAGAGAGAGAGAGGACTAAGGGGAAGGAGGGAGATTGTGTGTGTGTGTGTATGAGAGAGACACAGAGAGAGAGAGAGAGAGAGAGAGAGGGGAGAGAGAGAGAGAGAGAGGGAGGGAGAAGATGTGTGTAAGAGAGTGAGAGGGGGAGAGAGAGAAAAAGAATGGGTAGACAGAGAGGGAGAAGGATAGGAGGGAGGGAGAAGATGTGTGTGTGTGTGTGTGTGTGTGAGTCAGTGAGTGAGAGAGAGAGAGAGAGAGAGAGAGAGAGAGAGAGAGAGAGAGAGTTAGATTTAGAATGGGAAAATAGAGATGGAGACAAAGAAGGGAAGGGAGGAAGAAGATATGTGTGTGTGTGTGTGTGTGTGTGTGTGTGTGATAGAGAGAGATATGGGGGTAAGGAGGGATGGGGAGATATAGAGGAAGAGGAAGAAGAGGAGGGAGGGAGAAGATGTGTGTGTCTATGTATGAGAGAGAGAGAGAGAGAGAGAGAGAGAGATAAAGAGGGGTGAGGAGAGATGGGGAGATAGAAAGGAAGATGAAGTGAGGGATAGGTGTTGGCATTATAACAGACAAAGGGGGATTGTTGGCATTTCAATAAGGATATTGAGAAGGTTGTTGATGATTATGGATATAACTGATTAAGGATGTTTACTATCTTAATATTATTATTTTTTCATTGATGTCAAGTAATTGATTTTCTAATTCAGTATAATGTTGGCATATCTTAAGAAGTATGATTTGATGAGTATAAAGATGTTGATAAAAGATATAGAAACAATGTGATGAATAAGGGGAGGAATAAGTTATTCAATGGGCAACTATTATCGAGTTAGACAATGATGAGATCATGATGTTTAGATTGTTTTGATATCATACATATGTTACTGATTGTAAGGTTAATACTATACTATGTTACCGAGCAAAGAACCTAGTTGGTAAACCCTAAGGAACCTAGTCGATAAACCCTAAGGTTATTGCTATCGGTTAATGAAGGTGGAATGTCTACTGAGTGAAGTCTAGTATTTACCGAGTTGCAACCGAGTAATAACAGAATGCATTAAATGAATATAAGCATTGTTTAATGAAGGAAGCTGATGAGCTGGAATTGATTAAATGATTGGTATGTCATGAATGAAGTTTGTTAAAGAATCTATGGCAAAGGAAAATCGGCAGGAAGATCTACAACTCAGATTGAACTGCAATACCCTAGCACAAGTTCCAAGAAATGTATGCAAGTTCCAAAGCGGGGTAAAACATTTTTAGATCAAAGGATTCATTGAACCTGGTCAAGTTTGAAGATCTGATGGCTATGATTGATCATGGGAAATGTGATCAAGGAGATTGAGTGGTTGAAAAATTGTTTATAAATAAGGAACTATTGATAAACAATGAATGCAGGCAAGCGTATGCATAGGGATGTTACATAATGATTACCGAGCATAGAAGCTTGAAGACTTGTTTGAATAACAGAGTATAGAGCCCAGGAGATGGACAACATAAGTCCTATATTGTATTGAACAAATAAGAATTTTCTTTAGCATTTTTTGATGTGAAGTTGTAGATAGATTTTTATTACTGTTATTTTGTGAAGTGATAGAAAATATCTTAACCGAGTGGACTTAACAGTCTTATTTGTAAAACCCTCTAGCAAGGTGACATTTTGATTGAGTGTTTGAAATCCTTTAACAAGGTCACTTCTAACAAGGTGAAGATCCTAACAGATCTAAGGGAAATCCCTTAACTGGGTCACATCTAGCAATGTGTTTGTAATCTTTAATAGGATTTGCTTTTAACCGAGCATACTCTAGAAGAGTATATTTCTTAGTGGGTCCAAAATCCCACAGTGGTTTTTCCCTATTTGGGTTTCCACATTAAATCTGGTGTTATGAGTGTTATGATGTTTATATGCTTTTAAGTTTGTATGTTTAGCTGTTGTGGTTATGTTACTAAAGTATATGTTACCGAGGTTGAATCTGTTGTTTTTATGGAAGATTAAGTTTGTATGATTCACCCCCCCTCTCATCTTGTTAACTTGGCATCTGTACTTAACATTAAGTATCAGAACTATCAATTAGTATCAGAGCTTTGGACTCTGGAAGAAAAAGTTTGAAGGTACTTGAGTAAAAGATCCAAAGATGTATAAGAGGGATGCACCAAAGCTAAACAAGTCAAGTTTCTCTACATGGCAGAAAAGGGTGAAGCTACACCTATCAAGAGTTGGAGAATATGTTGTATATTATCTGGAGAATGATTTCATTACATTGAGCACCTATCCATTGACAATGGAAGAGATAAAAGCACAGCAAGAACATATCCAAGCAATGATTGAAATAAAATCTACATTGACTGACTCAGAGTTTAATGATCTAGAAGGCTGCAATGATGCAAAGGCAATGTGGGACAAGCTCATATCTGTGCATGGTGGTGATGAACATGTTCAAAAAGCAAAAGTGGACAGTCTAATAGGAAAACTTGAATCCATGAGAATGAATGAAGGTGAGAACATAACCCACTATAGTACAAGACTAAAGGAGATTGTCAATCAAATCAAAGGAGCAAGTGGAACTATTGAAGAAAAGGATATAACAAGTAAGTTGTTAAGAACCCTTCTAATAGCTTATGCAATTTGAGTCTCTGCAATCAATGAATTAAGGTCTGTACCCAATATGCCAGTTTCTTTAGATGCTACTACTTGTAAGCTACATGCATTTGAGTTAAGTAACTTTGATAATAGTGGGTCATTGGTAAATAAAGTTGAATCTGCATTCAGTTCTTTTCATCTTGGTAAATCTAATGATTACAATGATAGAATGAGTAAGTATTCTGAAGGAGATCACAGTGGAGCAAGTGAAAGATTTCATAAAAACATGGAAGAAGTACACAAACTATATGAGGAAATCAGAAAGCAAGAAGAGTTTGAAGCACTATTAGCCAGAAGGTTACCGAGAGGCAAAGGTAAGTATAAAGGAAAACTACCTTTGAAATGTTTAAATTGTGATAAGATAGGACATATGGCTTCTAATTGTCTTGACAAAGATTCTACTGAAAAGAGAGATTACCAAGAAAATAGACAGAAAGATAATCATTACAAAGGATACCGAGACTTCAAAAGAAGAGATAGAAAGTCATGCCTAATAGCTGATGAGGAATCCAATAATGATAAATCAGATGAAACTAATACAAGGGAAGCAGTTTATGTGGCTATCAAAGATGGATCAGATGAAGAAAGGTGTGAAGAAAAATCCCTAATATCTCAGAAAAATACTAATGATTCTTGGATCATAGATAATGGATGCTCACATCACATGACAGGTGATAAACACAAGTTTGTTATGTTAGAAGATTATGATGGAGGCTATGTAAGATTTGGTAATGATGCACCATGTCTAGTAAAAGGTAAAGGATCCATAACACTTCTTGACAATGCTAAATGTAATGATGTTTATTGGGTTGAAGGATTGAAATACAATTTGTTGAGTGTAGCACAACTAAACAACACAGGTTACTGAATAGAATTTCAGAAAGGAATTGTCAAAGTTCATCACAAGAATGGAAAGTTAGCTGCTACCGGGACACAAACAAAAGGTAATACATTTCATCTTGACTCAACTCGAAATAAGTGTCTATATGCAAAGATAGATGATACCTGGTTATGGCATAAAAGGTTTTGTCATGTAAATTTTGATAATATGATCAAGATAAGTAAGAAGCACCAAGTAAGAGGTCTACCGAGTCTTGAAAAACCTAAGAATGCTATGTGTCGAGGATGCCAGATGGGTAAGATGACAAGATCAAGCTTTACAAGTAAGTCCTACACTTCTAAGGGAATTTTAGATTTTGTGCACACTGATCTTTGTGGTCCTATGAAAGTTCAAAGTTATTATGGTGACAAATATTTCATATTATTTGTGGATGATTATTCAAGGATGATGTCAGTTATGTTTTTAAAGGAAAAATCAGAAGCTTTTCAAATATTTAAATGGTACAAGGCAAGAGTTCAAAATGAAATGTCTTATAGATCAGATAGAGGAGGAGAGTTCACATTTGATGAGTTCAACTTATTTTGCAATGATCATGGTATAAAAAGACAAGTCTCTACACCGAGAACTCCACAATAAAATGGAATAGCTGAGAGAAGAAACAGATCTATTGTGGATTGTGCCAGAACCTTGATGATTGAAAAGAAAGTGCCACAAACATTTTGGAGAGAAGCAATAAGCACAACAGTTTACACCCTTAACCGAGTACAACTGAAGAAAGGAACTTTGAAGACACCATATGAAATTTGGTATGATAAGAAACCTAATGTAAGTTATTTCAAAATCTTTGGAAGTAGATGCTATGTACACAAAGATGATAGAAATGGCAAGTTTGATCAGAAAAGTGAAGAAGGAACATTTCTTGGTTATTCTTCTAGAAGTAAAGCATTTAAATGTCTGATCAAATCATCTAACAAAATAGTAGAAAGTGCAAATGTGAAAATTGATGAATTTGTAGAAAGAAATGATGAAGGAAATTCCAAGGAACCAGAAGATTATGATGAATTTGTCTATGTTCAACTGACAAGTCCTACCAAGAAAACTATAGAAGGAAATGAAGAGAATATTCAGTTACCGAGTGATGAAGAAGATCATACAGAGCCTACCGAGCCTGTATTAGCCAAGTATGTCAGAAGACATCATGCATCAAGTCAGATTATAGGAGATAAGGATGATCCAATGATGACAAGGAACAAACTGAGACAGAACACATGTCTGATATCTGAATTTGAACTGAGGATAGTGAAAGAGGCATTTAACAGTGAAGATTGGATAAATGCTATGACAGAAGAGATTGATCAAATCAAGAAGAATGACACATGGACACTAGCCCCAAGACCGAAGGACAAAAATGTAATCGGTACAAAGTGGATTTTCAGAAACAAGCTGAATGAAAAAGGTGAGGTCATTCAAAATAAAGAAAGACTAGTTTGCAAAGGTTATGCTCAAGAAGAAGGAATTGATTATGGTGAAACGTTTGTACCTATGGCTAGACTTGAAGGAGTAAGAACATTGTTGACATATGTTTCTTACAAGAATTTTAAGGTATATCAAATGGATGTCAAATCTGCATTTCTGAATGGTATATTAGAAGAAGAAGTTTTTATTGAACAACCTGAAGGATTTGTTGAAGACAAGAATAAAGATCAGGTATGTAAATTGAACAAAGCCTTATATGGTCTGAAACAAGCACCTAGAGCATGGTATGAAAGATTGCACTCTTATTTAATCAAGATTGGTTTTATAAGAACAAGTGAAAACAACAATATGTACATGAAGAATGATGAAAATGGAATACTGATCTCAGCCATATTTGTTGATGATATTATATTTTGTGGAAATGACTCTTTATGCAATAACTTTGGAAATGAAATGAGCAAAGAATTTGAGATGTCATTAATCAGTGAGATAAAGTATTTTATAGGTTTACAGATACTGCAAATAAAAAATGAGATTTTCATTACTCAATCCAAGTACATAAAGGAAATCTTGAAGAAATTTGGAATGGAGGATTCAAAACCAGTAAGTACTCCTATTACTACCAACTGTAAATTATCAAAGAATGATGAATCTGCATCTGTTGATGAGACAGTTTACCGATCCATGATTGGAAAGCTACAATATGTTGTTCACAACAGACCAGACATAACACATGTAGTAGGTATAGTTGCAAGATTCTCTGTAGATCCCAAGGAAACACACATGATAGCAATCAAGAGAATTTTCAGATACTTGAAAGGCGCTGAGGATTATGGCTTAGTATATCAGAAAGGAAATGACTTTGATTTAAAATTTTATACTAATGCTGATTGGGCAGGCAACATTGATGACAGGAAAAGTACAAGTGGAGGAGCTTTCTTTTTAGGAGAAAGACTAGTGAGTTGGCCTAGCAAGAAACAAGGATTTGTTTCATAGTCAACAATAGAAGCTGAATACGTTGCTGCAACATTGAATTGTACCAACATAGCATGGATCAAACAACTGTTGGAAGGTATAAATGAGAAAGTTACCGAGCCAGTAACTATATTCTATGACAATACTAGTGCCATTAACATTTCAAAGAATCTTGTTATGCACTCTAAGACAAAGCACATCTCTATCAAATATCATTATCTTAGAGAAGAAGCTCAAGAGAAGGAAGTGGTGTTGGAGTATGTTAGCACAAAGGAACAAATAGCAGATATCTTCACCAAGCCACTACCAAGGGACACTTTTGAGTATCTCAGAAGTAAGTTAGGGGTCCTACCCCTATCTTCTACTCACTGACTGAGTTCGGTGAAAGAATCAATTCGATGACTCTACAGAATATCTTTTAGGAGTTGATGCTAATTTACACACTTTAGGATGTTTTCTAAAGGTGTACAGGAAACATAAACAGGGAACAGGAATTGAAGACAAAATGCTTTGACCGAGACTAAGTTGACACATAATAGCAGGAAATCACTTCATACAGGAACAAATTATGTTTTAGTTATTTACTTTTTGGCATTGTTGTCAAAGGGCGAGAAGACTGGAGAAGACTAATGTATGGGGGAGAAGACTGATGATAGGGGGAGAGCATTTCAGCATGAATCTCACTACAATCCGAATCAATTAGGTCAAATCAATTGGTTTTGCCATCAATGCCAAAGGGGGAGATTGTTGGCATTTCAATAAGGATATTGAGAAGGTTGTTGATGATTATGGATATAACTAATTAAGGATGTTTACTGTCTTAATATTATTATTTTGTCATTGATGTCAAGTAATTGATATTTTAATTTAGTATGATGTTGCCATATCTTAAGAAGTATGATTTGATGAGTATAAAGATGTCGGTAAAAGATACAGAAAGAATGTGATGAATAAGGGGAGGAATAAGTATTCAATGGGAAACTATTACCAAGTTAGACAATGATGAGATCATGATGTTTAGATTGTTTTGATATCATACATATGTTATTGATTGTAAGGTTAATACTATACTATGTTACCGAGCAAAGAACCTCGTCGGTAAACCCTAAGGTTATCGCTATCAGTTAATGAAGGCGGAATGTCTACTGAGTGAAGTCTAGTATTTACCGAGTTGCAACCGAGTAATAACAGAATGCATTAAATGAATATAAGCATTATTTAATGAAGGAAGCTGATGAGCTGGAATTGATTAAATGATTGGTATGTCGTGAATGAAGTTTGTTAAAGAATCTATGGCAAAGGAAAATCGACAGGAAGATCTACAGCTCAGATTGAACCACAATACACTAGCACAAGTTCCAAGAAATGTATGCAAGTTCCAAGGTGGGGTAAAACATTTTCAGATTGAAGGATTCATTGAACCTAGTCAATTTTGAAGATCTGATGGCTATGATTGATCATGGGATGTGATCAGGGAGATTAAGCGGTTGGCAAATTGTTTATAAATAAGGAACTGTTGATAAACAATGAATGCGAGAAAGTGTATGCATAGGGATGCTACATAATGATTACCGAGCACAGAAGCTTGAAGACCTGTTTGAATAATAGAGTATAGAGCCCAGCAGATGGACAAGATAAGTCCTATATTGTATTGAGTAAATAAGAATCTGCTTTAGAATTTTTAGATGTGAAGTTGCAAATAGATTTTTATTACTGTTATTTTGTTAAGTGACAAAAAATCTCTTAACCAAGTGGACTTAATAGTCTTAAATGTAAAACCCTCTAGCAAGGTGACATTCTGATTGAGTGTTTGAAATCCTTTAACAAGGTCACTTCTAACAAGGTGAAGATCCTAATAGATCTGAGGGAAATCCCTTAACCGGGTCACATCTAGAAATGTGTTTGTAATCTTTAATAGGATTTGCTTTTAACCGAGCATACTCTAGAAGAGTATAATTCTTAGTGGGTCCAAAATTCCATAGTGGTTTTTCCCTATTTGGGTTTCCACATTAAATCTGGTGTTATGAGTGTTATGATGTTTATATGCTTTTAAGTTTGCATGTTTAGCAGTTTTGGTTAGGTTACTAAAGTATATGTTATCGAGGTTGAATCTGTTGTTTTTATGGAAGATTAAGTTTGTATGATTCACCCCCCCCCCCCTCTCATCTTGTTAACTT